>NW_024354875.1:25753715-25779239 GCF_902729225.1 Pteropus medius
CCATGAAAGAAAGATTGCATTGTTTTATAAATAGCGTTGGAAGAATTAACTACATCTAAGAATAAAACTTAGATCCTTATCTCACACCACTGTAACTATTATCTTGATAGCAGGACTCTAAGGTTATAATTATAAACAAATTTTGTCTTATCCCCTTTTTTTAAATTTAAATATGATATGAGGTCATCTGATATCTATTTGCCCTCATTGGTTACTCTTTGGGCTGAGACTTAAGCTGACCCCACTTTGCACACTTTTGTGTTGAGGGGTGTGGTGGAGGAGCTTCTGATCATAGGAAACACTCGGAAACCTCTGTTCTGAGAAATTCGGGAAATGCAAATCACCCGATCAATAGTAATCTACCCTTCGTTCTAACATCAAAATAAGTTAGTAAGCTAGTAGTCCCTTATCCATCAGTGATCAGACACTTATCCACTGTGTTCTGAAACTTCAGAGGACATATTGAACTTGTTAAGTAGTCTCCTTAAAGTGAAGGGAGACCCACCTCATGCTATTTCTCCCCTTGAGGATGACACATTCACAGAACACTAGGAGCTTTATCTGAGGAACTTATCTTCTTTTAATCAGCAGTTCCTGGCCCTCATATATACTTGAAGAAGTTGAGTTTGAAGAGTCCTGCAACTGTCATGATGTAAAATTGTAATGGCTGCCTCATATTCCGGCCCCTTGAGATGCTTTGAATGAGGTATCAATTGTATCTTGGTGTCTCAATGCAAACTTCAATTGTAGTATCATGTTATATATATTTATAAAAATAAATTCAAAATGGATTCAGTGTATATGAAGATATATTTATTATCTTAAATAAGAAGTTCTCTTCTTACCGACAAGGTTGAAATTAAGAAAAAGGCAACAACAGATTTGATTGTATGAAGGACTGCTCTGAAGGATAGAGAAAAACATTAAAAAGCAAACTACAAACTCAGAAAATACATACAACATATGTGACAAATAAGTGGTTAATATTTTTACTGCACAAAGATTAACACAATAGAAAATAACAAAAGGGGCAAGAATAGTCAAACCACTAAAGAAGAAATATGCATGGCCTTTAAATATATGAAAAGATATTAATCTCACTAAAAAAATGAATGCAAATTAAAGCAACAATGAGAATTTTGTCTATGAGGTTGGCAAATATAAAGATTGATAGTTCTTAGCGTTGTTAAGGGTTTGGGGCCCTCTCACACACAGCTGATGGAATTTGTATATTTTCCAACATTTTGGGTGGTAGTCAGGCACAATCTATCAATATAAATTGCATGCATTGCCTCTGCCCTAGTGCAATGACGCACCACCCAGAACTCCCTTTGTAGGACTCTTTCCTTAACTGCTGGGAATGCTGCTGGCAGATAGCCCTCAGCTATCAATGGCCTTTAGGAATCACTCTGGCTGAAGAGAGATACTTAGCTTCAGGACAGGCCAGCCTTCCTCCGTGAGCAGCCTATATCCAGTGACTAATCAATTCAGGGCCTCTTCACCCCACTCTAACTTGAGCCAACTCAAGTGGCCATCTCAGCTTAAAATTTCCTTGGAGAATCAACTGAGACTTTCCTTGAGATTAAGTGGCAATCAACTTCTCACTGATCCTGTTCCTTCCTTTCTATTGCACAAACATGGACCCCAGAACCACATCCTAGCATACCTCCTAAACTAAACGCAACCTTCATCTCAGAGTATGCTATTGGAATACTAAACCTGCAATATCTAGCAATTCTACATCTAAATTTTTATCATAAAAAAATAATCACACATGAAAGTGTAAGGGGCAGAATGTCCATTGCAGATTATCCTATAAAAAGGAGAGAGGGGTGGGGAAAAAAAACAGGAAGGAAGGAAGGAAGGAAGGAAGGAAGGAAGGAAGGAAGGAAGGAAGGAAGGAAAGAAGGAAGGAAGGAAGGAAGGAAGGAAGGAAGGAAGGAAGGAAGGGAGAGAAAAATATTCAGTAATAGCAGTGTGGTTAGATACATTATGGAATATAGAAATCATACCGTGAAGTTTAAAAGTCAGTGATAGAATGATATACACCTGATTAAAATATTAAATATCCCTATGTGATTTCTTTAGATTTATATTTACAGATGCATAAAATAGTTTGGAAGGATACCTCAAATTCTCAACCATGTTTATCTAGGTACCCACATACTACATTTCTGTGTTTGATTTTGTTGTTGTTTTTGTTTACATAAAAATGCTACTGAGATAGCCAATAAAAGCATGAACAGAACTGATTTAACCAGCATAAAAAAAGATCACTAAAATATAGGCTGGATGCTTAGGCTTGAGTTTCTGCTTAGATAAAAACACAATATGAAAAGGCTGTCTCTAACTTCCATGACCTATGAAGTATAGTCACTGGCATCTTTCTGCTGAAAATTCACAAAATATTTTTATTTCCACAATTGAAAAGTATTTCATTAGCACAATTGTCAGCACTTCTATAAAACATAATAATTCCTCATTTTATATACTTATTATTTGCATATATGTGAAGGCAACAACAGAAGATGAAAAGGATGAAAGGCTGTGAATTTAAATATTTAGGTTCAAACCCTTGTTCTATATCAAATTAAATTTATAACCTTAAAAACTTTTCTGGCTCTTTCTTCTTCAAAGGTGAGAGGTGAAATGTGCGAATGCATTTCTTCTTCACAGTTGTGGAAACCAGATGCAGCAATACCTAGAAAGGTTATTTTATAAAAGGAGGAAAATGATATACTAACATAAAGGTAAAAAGTAAGCCATAAATTATCAATTGCTTTTGCAGTCTTAGAGATCTGTGTTATCTCACCTAAGTCTTCTAAATCCATCTATATTAGCATTCTCACACAGCTCCAATTCCCATATAACACCTGTGAGTCAGTTGGGTTGAGCCAATGGGAGAGATAACTGCTGGGCTCCATGCATCAGAGAAATAATATCATTTCCAGGGTGTTTAATGCATAACTAGAACAGTATTCTAGTCTGAGCTCAGTAAGTAATTTCCTGATGTGGCCTTTAATAGTCACTTTCCATTTTGGGCCTTATTATGTGATTAACAATAAAAAATGAACACATACATATAGCATACATGCATATATATATACATGTTCCAGAAAATAAAAACAGTAAAAACAATTTAATCTTTAAGTTTTCTTTTAGTTCCAAAAAAGTTTCACTATATGTTCTTGGATATATTGTTTATCTGCTTTTAGTCTTCAGTTTCTCTGAGCTTCAGCATCTCAATGAGCAAAATATGGGCAAATAGTGAAAGAGAATAATCCCTGGGATCACTCTTGATTCTGAAATTTTAAAAGTGTTTTAAGACAAAACTGTCAAGAGTACGTGTGTGTGTATCTGTGTGTCTATCTCACATTGTGAGCCCCAAAGTGATGAACCTCAACTGGGGATTCATTCATTCATATATTTAATAATCTGGGTATTTATTTTGTGTAAGGTACTGTGGTTAATATTAAAGTAAGATAAATGCCCTGCTTTCTTGGATTAATATTGAAATAAGTAAGAAACATATTGAATAGAAATAATGACAACATAAGGTAGAAACTAATAATTAATGAATAAGAAATGCAGGTAAGACATTTTGGAAATTTACGGTAGGGAGAAAATGCTCCCACCTGGTGGAGTCTTTGCAAATTTCATTAAGAACATTGTCTTTGAACCAAGTCTTAAGGATGGGGAACCAATCATTTCAAAATTCTTTGTATACATACAAGATTACAGAGAAATACTCAAGAGCAGAATCAGTTATACAACCAGAATTTCCTCTTTCTCCTGGCAAGTCATATACTAAATAACTTGGTATTTATTACAGATTTTAGAACTGTCTTGCCTTTTATTGAGAGTTAAGTAAAAAAGTAATTTACTGGATTTTTCTCTTTAGGTTTACCTTTGAAAGAACACTAATCCACAGTCTAATTGATTACTATAGAAAATCTAAATATCAGTATTACTCTGAAGGTGACCCTGGGATCTCTGAATAGGTGCACTCATGCTGCTTATTGATAAGACTCTCAATCATAAAACTTTGGATATGAAACGCATCAAACATGTTAGCTTCTTTGTTTTATTGCCCTAATAGGCAAAAAACCCTATAGCCAATAAAGTAAATCTGCTTTTGTTTTTATTGCTTTGCCTTTGAAATTGTGGCCCTTGGTCTTAAAACCAGTGACAGAGTAGTTACAGAGGAGAAAAAGAAATGGTCATATTAGAGTGCAATGCTTACTTGCTAGAAGTAAACAAGCCAATTTTAGTAAAATAAAACTGACCTAACACTGTGCTAAGATCTCAGACTTAACAGCCACTCCAGTTCTCTCTGACATTTAAAAATTATAAGGCACTGCAAAAAGAAATTGTTAAATGTCAGAATCCTCATAATTTCTTCAACTTTTGCCACTGAATTCTTAACTCTTCCCCCACCCCACCCTCATCCCCCAGTCGCACACACACCAGCCTGTGAGTGCGGTGGGCCAGGAGAGAAGCTTAAGGATATACCATGTATGTACTTCTGCTGGTAGCAAAGCCAGTTCTGGCTGAGACATACTTCACATCATTATCCTTGAGTCAGCTACTGTGGGAGGCTCCTTCAGAATCATTTCATTGCATCATTAGGCATATTTTAAAAGTGAAGTTACTGGAAGAGGAAGTCTGAGAAGCTGAAACACCACAGTGCTCTTCACTACATATCTTTTTCATTCATTTATCAAGGTAACTCTATTCTTCGCTACTGCAGTTGTGGCACATTTCCCTCTAATCTAGTAAGTCTGATTCCATGGAAAGCTGCAATTCTATGGTAATTCTAAATGAGCTATCAGCAGGGAATTTAATAAGAAGAAGAAGAAGACAGACGAAGAAAATAAAAGGTAGAAGCAAGATAAAAAGGAGAAGAAGAAAGAGGAGGAGAAGAAAGAAGAGATAAAAGATTTACTACAAATCTACTAAAGAGAAGACACTCTGGAATCTTGGATAAGCCATGACCACAGCACAGGCAGGAGGGCATTGCTTTGCTTATTTTACGTACAAATAACCAATAGTTGAGGCTCAAAGAGGGAAATAACTTGCCTATCACACAGAACTGGAATTCAAAATCCAACAGTGTGTCCCTCTAAGACAAAAAATAATTAGAGTCTAATGAGATGGTGTTTATGTTTAGTAAAATTTACAGAAATATTACTAAAAATACTAACTCATTTGCACAAGATTTATTGACTGTCTATCAGTATAATAACATCTTTTAATTGATACTTGCTAGTTTCAAAGTCAAGAATTAAATAAATGCAGAGATAATCTCACCTGCTTTTCTAACTATATGAACTCATTTTTTATAAATTCCAATTTTAAAGACCACAGAATAAAGGTTCTCATTCATTTTCTTCTCCTATCAAATTTCAATATGCAGAATATTCCTAAAGATACTTTGTGCGTGTATGTATATGTGTGTGAATTATATATATATATTTATACATATTTTTATATATTTATATGTATAAACACTGCGCTTCCTAAATTATTATTGTTGGTCAACATCTTAGTCAATTCCATTTTTCTCAGTTCTACATTCTGAGTAATCTTGCTGTTTCTGTTTTCAGGGGTTTTGTTTGTTTGTTTGTTTGTTTGTTTAACATTTATTGACTGCCAACAAAGGAGATTTTATATTCTACCAGTTTCCTCAATTTAGAAATACAATAATTATCATTATGAAAAGTATTGGTTAATGTTTTTAAAAAGGAGATTTTAAAAGAGAAACCTTAATTTCTAGTCAATAAGTCCATTACATTATTATAGGAATATTTTCTCTTAATTTTTAAAAATATTGTCTAATCAAACACTCTAGAGAACCCTGATTTTTGGGTGAGCCTTTATAGCAATGGAGGGGTTTTATATTTATTGGCTTGTCAGAGGTAGATGAACTATTCCCTATTAATTCTACTATAATTGTGTCCATTCTCTGATTTTGCTTTAGTTTGGTTGTTAGCTGCAAAATTACAGATAAGTAATAAAACACAGGTCAAAAATATTAAACTCCTCTTGCAAATACCATCAAATCATAATAAGGAAATATCAACTGAAAGCACAATTTCTAGCATTTACCCATGAAATATAGGACCCTTTTTTTCCTTTTTGGCATGTCTTGTTAAGATTCTATGCTGCTCCCATAGCTTGCCGTCTAAATGAAAAGCACTGCTTCTGGGAACTTCTTTGGTAAACTCCACTTGAGAATAAAGTATCTTTAATTATTAAGTATTCATAGAGAGTTTGGGACCTTTATTTATTTTTTTTGGCCTGGCAAAGAATTCCATGCCACATAACCACTTCTCTCTAAAGTATAATGAAGGAAGATGAATGCTTGTAATACTTCCTCTGGCTAATTCATCCTAATCCATCGCCCTTCTTTAAAAAAGAACAATTGTGGTCCTATTTAAGATGTTTTAAGGCTCCATAGAGCTCTTAAAAATGTAAGAGCTCTAATTCTATACTTGTAATTCTATACGAGGCTGTAGTGCTTATGTAGAGACCAAGACAAACAGGGGCAAAATAGTGGCCCACAGGGGAGGGCTTAGACAAAACAAGGGAAAGAAAAGGTGAAAAATGATGACACTGTAGTGACAATGTTGCCTTTTCTTCTTATTACATGACATCTCCCATTAGTAAAAGCTTACTTGACCAAATATTTGTTCCACCCTCCTCCTATGATTTGACATCTCAGTAAATTTATGGCCAGTTCCTCAACATGCATTTCTAAGGAACAGTTGGTTTAAAGAAAAGCTAGCAGATGTTACTTGAAAAAAGGTTTCTAAGATCAAAGAAGTTTGGGGAATACTAAATTATAGAAAGTTGAAGAGGTTTTATTTTTTTTTCCTCAAGACTTCTTAGAGCTTTTAATATGATAATACACTGTGAATCACCATGAGAAGGTTTGCAACATTTCCTGAATATATTTGTCTTTTAAAACTTTTTTCATAGAGTATGCTGCTGGGAATAATGTTCCAGAGAACCCACTTTGGGAAACACTTATGTAAGTACCTACAAAGTTGCTACTGGATGTATCTTTAAATATGAGAGGTAAGAAGAAGTATGGGTAAAAGGAAAGCCTACCTCTTCTATGTCTGAAACAATTGGCTAGGATGAGACAGGAACTTGAGACTGTCACAGGAGAAACAAGTGATAGAAAAATGGGCCTTTTTTCACGGAAATGCTGACTCCAACGTAATATGATATGGCCCTTCCACAGATGGGGTAAACCTCATTTTAATCTCATGAGGTTAAACTAGTCACAGTAATTGTGGTTAGCATACAAACTCTCAAAATGTGATGAAATCTCTGTCAGTGTAGATATTTAAACACAAACTGAATGACTACCTCATAGCAAGTTGGGGGACAATAGGCCTTTGATTGGTTAGGTAAGATACTTAAAAGACCCCTTCCAACCTTGACAGTCTACGGTTTTAAGATTGCAGCTTATAATAAACTTCTCCTGCTCAGAAGCACCAAGCCACAATTGGCAGTACATTTTTCTCTTAAAGATTCTTAAGAAAGTGTCAAAAAAGATTATCTTGTTTTTCCCTAAAAAATGGTTTGGTGTTTTTCAAAATGTGGACACTAAGAATGAAGAGGACATTCCCAGAGCACATCCCATACAGATTAATAGGGAGAGATTCTTATCTATGTTTTCTGTATCATGGAGAAAATCTCAATAATGTTTCACTCTAAAAGTTTGAAAGAGTTTCATTTGTCTCTATAAATAAGAGAATCGAGGATAGCATACTCAATTCATATACTATAAAAAAAGTCATGGAATTTTATATTAAAATATTACATAACTACATACACATATGTTTTTGAAGATGAAATTATCGTCACCATTCATAATGACCTTATAAACTTTTGCAATTTATATTTTAAATGTTTATACATCATGAATGTGAACTTGTTAAAATTTTGTGTTTTAAATATCTGGTAGAACAACTTTGTCTGGCAGCATCTTCATTCCCTCAACTATTTCCTTTTCCTATGAAGTTTGAATGGTTCAATAGTCTACATATTCTGCCAAGGGGTTGAGCATGTCTCTGTATTCCTAAGTCTACAGTGTGAATAGGAGGAATTATGAGCCTCTCTATTCCAAATCAATGATGCCTTTACTCCTTCATGTTTTCTGTTTAACTCATAACTATCCTAACTATCTATCTGAGGGAGATTCAGGCTCCCAAGTTTCCAGCCTCCCACAATGTTCCTCACTTCAGAATCATGTCTTGAAATTCAGTCCCAGAGGATTTGCTCCTCAAGTCCTGGATAACCTTTATCATTCTGTCACATTGTCTCATTTAGTGACATAATAAGGCTTAAAAACACATGTATATATGTATGTTTATATGCACAACTACTTAAACTCTATTATTTATGTAAGTACTAATAAGAGTGGAATACTACCAATTTTCTTCTCTGATGGGTGCATGATATAGGAAAAGAACCTGGAACTAAGAATTAAAAGACATAAATGGGGGCACTCCTATAATTTCTATGACCCTCAGGCTTTAAGTCATTAGAAGACCAGACATTTGCACACATTATATACAAAATGTGCTTTTAATTCACATATAACCAATAATGTAATTCTCTTCAGGACATGCTCCTCAATTTTAATAAATTCCTCAAGACATAAATCTCAAACTTAAGTTGTCAGCCAAACCCAATTTCTGAACTATTGTTTCAAAATAATAGTAGTATTTCAGTTAAAAAACTTTTATATAGATTCATTCTTTGTGTCAAATAGGTTGTGATTTTTCCATGTAGGTGAGTTTTCTATTAAAAACGTTTCTATTCAATAGAAAATATAAGGAATGAGTTCTATATTTGCTTCAAAATTTTCAGTGTTACTCTGGCTCTAGAAAGTTCATAAAGTCCATTTCTTTTCCTTAATACTCAGAAATAGTCACAACATATATATTTGGTTGTTTGAAAGATAAACATCTTTCTGGTCACAAAGGAACTATTTATTGCATGATTTCTTTTAATAATGAATCATGGAAAATATTGTATTATAGGCATAGAGTTTTTTTAAAAGATCATATTATTGGGTATTGGATATAAGTGATTATCAACACTTTCACACAAATATATGAAAACTTTTACATACCATATTTACTTGATTTATCAGCAGATATTTAATGAGTGCCTATGTGCCAGACTAGATGTTGTCATGAGACCTGTGTCTTTCTAGAGTGTACTGCACAGAAAGAAAGACTGACAGTGAATAAAGAATGACAATAATGTCAAGAGTGGGAATGAAAAGCTCAGAATGCTTTTCCTTTGAGATAATACTAAGGACATAACACTCACAAACTCCCACCCAGATATTCTCTGAGACATTTGGTTTGCACAAGAGTGAAGAGAAAGAGCCAGTTTCATGTACTTTTTGTGTGCACATTCAAAGATCTCTTAAGAGCGTAGGAGAATACGTCAGTCAGAATCTGGTCAGAAAAACACAAACGAAGAGATGTCAAATAGGGAACTGGTTAAACAGGTATTGAAGGACTGGAAGGGCAACAAGAAAGCATGGGGTAACACGGATATAGTAACTGCAGGGAGAAACTACTATCTCCCTAGGGATCGAGGAGCAGAGAGAAGAGATTGGGGGTATCAGACCCTAGAGTTCAGGGAAGGAATCCTGCAGAGCTGGGCTTTTTTTGAGAAAGGGACACTCTCCAGCTAGTGCTGAGACCTCAGAGGGGGCATGAGAAGACTGGTTCTAAGAGTATAGGGAAAAAGCTGAAAACTGGAATCAATTACCAATACTGAGAGTGAAGGCCATTCCTGGGGTGCCATTAATAGAACATTACACAAAACAGATAGGAGTAAGTCTCTTCCCTTCCTCCTCTCACATAATCTCTCTGTATTTCTCCTTCTTAGCAGAACTTAGTATGGAGACAGTTGGTAAAAGGGAAGTTTGCAGGATCGCAGCCCCAGTATCACAAAGTGCAATACGGAAGAGTAGGTTTTGAGCTAACAGGCAACAGTTTAACAATCAGCACTGAGAACTGGAGAGTGTGGATCTGAGAGACGGAAGAGTAACTGCTTACTTCGAGGGCATTTTGGTACCCAAAACTCTTCCTTCTGCTCCTCCCATCCCTAGAGAAGTAAGTGCTCCCTGCGGTTATCCCTCTCTGTGTTTCTTCTATATCGTCCTGTCACCTTTCTGGTCCCCCATTACCAGTTCAAACAATCTCTATTTGAAATTTTCGTTGTTCCTATTTTCCCAATAGCGATAGGTATTTGACCTTTTCTGGCTGTCTAACCCTTAAAAATCCCAATCTATCACTGGTCCCACTTGGTTGCTATGACTTAACCTGATCTGCCTGCTTTTAATAGTCCTCTCTGCCTAGATGCTGCCTGGTTTCCTAACCAGGGCCTGATGTTCACTGACTTGTCTCTATTACTAGCTAAGCCAACCCCACTTTACATCCTGTGTTTCCATTAAAAGCCATATTGCTTCTAGCTTGATGGATTTCATTTCTGATCTAGGTCTCATGTCAATATACAGAAATGTTTCATGGGAACTTCTAAAGACATTGATTAGAGAATTGCTTTGTAACCCTTTCTAGCCGCTTACTGTGCTGTTTGGAAGGTTGTATGTGGGAGGGTATGTCCCCGCACAGTGGGAGGAGAAATTAAGGAAAAAATAATTAACAAATATAAATCACCTGGTTGATAATTTACTCATTAGTTTACATACAATAACTCATTTAATTTTCAAAACAACCTTGTGAATTAAATATTATTCCCACTTCACAGAGGAGATTCAGCAACCTGAAGAAATTTACTCAAAACTGAGGCCATATTAAAACACTTTTCTACCTGATTTTGAAACCCCTACATCAGCCGATTTAATAATTTTCAGTGGCATACCAGGGTCACAGACTCTAACCTGCCTAGAAATTAACCAGCGTAACTCAACTTAAAGGTGAGATATTGTCCCCATATTCTAAAGTGACTGCTCTCGTTATATGTAGTGATTGGGAATCCAATATTAATCCAATTCAACAAAGATTTATTGAGCTTCATGTGTGCGGCAGGCATGTGATAATGATACCTAACACATCTATTGAAGGCTGTATATTGGGTGTTGTTTCAGGAACATACTTTATGCCTGATTAATTCCGAGAACAACTCTATAAGTGCCATTATTAACAACACCATCTTACAGATAATGTAACTGAGGCCCAGAGGGTCTAATGGCCAAGATCTCACAGTTAGGAACTGGCAGATCCAAGAAGAGAACCTAGGAAGGGTGACTTTGAAAGCCCAGGTTCTTAACCTTTTGGTATATTTCCTCACATGTGAGAGGTTGAAAAGATAAAAATGAATATGACATAGGCAAGGAAATCAGAGTCCAGGTGGTGAAACACATTGAGAAATATAATAGATGTAATAAACATGCTTGTAAAGAAATATATCTTGAAAAGAAAGTAGGAATTAGTTTTTTTCCAGGTGAAATCGGAGAAGATAACTTCTGAGCTGATTCCTAAGAAAAGGAAAGTAAAGATTTCAGAATTTTGGAAGTAGAATCATCACTAGATCCTGGTGATATGACACATAAGAAAGAGGTAGAAATCCAGGATAGCTCTGTGGAGGATTAGGTCTAAGGAGGTAGATTCAGAGATTCATTTTAGACAATTTAAGTTTGAGTAGGTAATAAGGAGTAGGCAGCCAAAAATATAGACCTTGATATGAAGATAAAAGTTACACGTATTTTATAGATTTTGAAATTTTCAGCATAGAAATTTCATAGGAGTCAATGAGTATTCTAGGAAGAATATGCAGAGACAAAAAAAATAGGATTTTACTGACTCTTCTTCTGGCAAGGACTCACTATGGTCAGCTGGGCAGTCAAAATAAAAAGGCATAGAACTGAGAAAGGGCAAAGCAGCTCTTGACATTTGGTCTGGTAGCTTGGGAAGATCAGCTGGGCCTTGGTGTTGTAGGAGCCGGCCTGGTGCTATCAGCTATACCTTGGTTCCTCCTATTAAACAAACAAAAAAGGATTTTACAGAACATCAACATCAGGTAAAGCAACTCTGTGATCATGACAGACAAGACAATAACTAGATCACTCTAATCATGTCAAAACAGACAAAATGTGAAAATTTTTATACTACAAAAAAATGGTCAAATGTCCCCCATCCTGGCAAATATGAGTGACCTCTGCTTCTTTACCACACAGCTTTCACTTCTCTCTAGTCTGACCTGATAAATAAGCATTTAAGATACCCAGTAGTAGAATTGTCCTCACTTAATGACATGACAGTACACAATCTACAGCAAACCCTCGCTTACTTGGAACCACCCCCAAATCACGCACCCAAAATCCAAATCCACAATAGGTCTTTTCTAACAATCTTTTACTGAGGTACATCACGTTCCCTGTAGAAGGCTCAAGTCTGATTGAAGTGTGAGAAGAAGCCACTAGAATGCTTTAAGGTCCTAGATCGTGGAGGACCAAAGATAGAACTCTCTCCGGGCCCATGAGTTGCTCCATGGCTGACATGGGTCTCAGGGCTTCCCTCGCTGACTCTCCCCAGCCTGCACACAAAAGCCCTAGCCCACTCCCAGAGAGGGTCTGGCGGAGAAAACCACAGACACACCCAGGAGCACTGTGAGGAGGTTTGGAAGAACAGGACTTCAGCATGGCAAGGCCGGAACAGATGGCTCTATGGGAAGAAGGGGCTCCAGAAAACTCACATGAGCTAGGAGCAGGTGTGCGCCCCTGGTCAGTGAAACACAGGTATGGATCTTGGAGCAAGCATACTCCTTGCCTGAATCTCCTTGCTAACCCCCTTCCAAGACCTGCTCTGGGTTCCTTCCACATGACTGTCCTAGGTGCTGCTTTCTGATTAATCCTCTGAGTACCCCCTTAGAGTCATTCTGTGCAATAGGCCAAACCCAGACATATTTTCTCTATTTTCTCTATTTTGCTTTAATTGAGAGATTAAAGTCAATGAATATTTTGCATCGTTGCTTTTTTTGACTTGATTTAAAATAGTCAATATGCACTTATTAACCAAACACGCTTTTTATTGACAGAGTATTCATTTGGATGATTATTTCACTATAAAAGCAAAGTGAGAATAGCGGAAACAGTGAAAATTTTATTATAAAAATGATATAACTTCTCAGAAATGGTTGTTCAAATTAATAATAAAACTTTGATCTCTAGTCACTATAAATGACTAATAAACACACATGTAGATAGATACATTTTTTTTTTTTTTGTCATAGAGCTGGAATAAAATCAGTTACAATAGATATGGCTTGTTTAAATTGTCAGCCACTACTGGTTCCCTTCATCTTTTTTACTACTTTAATATATTTTGTTTCTATCATTATATGTGAAAGGGAATATTTATATTAAAAATCTAGTGGGTTATGAATCCTGCTCCTTTCAGTAAAAAGTAGAAAAATACCTTATATTTCATTGTTTCTTGACATGATATAATGTAATCAAATGTGACTGATGCAATCTGACAAATCCAGTCACTATATGAAATGTCACAAGAAAACACAAGAAAGCTACTATCTTTATCCAGACTGAAGAGGAAGAAAATATTTATCATGAAATAAAAAAATAAAAATAAAAAAACCTTCGGAATATGAACAAATAATACACCAGCACAGATTTTACTTAAATATATTTAGCTCTTTTGAGATACATTCTACCAAGATAGTAATCTGATGTCATAATTTTTAGAAATTATTTTTCCCTATTGGAGAATTTTAGAACTATCATGATATGGGGCCCTTTTCCATTATTAAGCCTGTTTAAATACAATTGGGAACTGATGCTTTCTAAAGGACTTCTCTTCTGTGGTGTCCATAAGTTGAACTTTGTGCTTTCTCATAGGCTCCAAGGTGATTCTAAATGGACTACACTTCAGCTAAGCTGTTTTTCTGAGACTGTACCCTGCCTCTGAACTGTGCTAAAATAACCTTGCATTATCCTAATTAGGATTATTCACAATACACACATATTGCAAAGGACCATTTTCATTTTCAATTAGTTGAAAAGGATTAGTTGCAGTGATACTCGTATGGTCCTGAATGCTATTATTATTAAACCCAATATTTTTTATTGCTGTTAAAATTATGCTCCTTACATATATAACTTAGCTAATGGAGTAAAAAAGATGGTCTCTTCCTGACAAATCACTCTCTTCTAAAGAAAATTGTGAGGGTAACAATACATAAATGGAAGGAAATATATGTGTGGTAAAGAGGCTGTTTAATCACAAGTAATGGCAAACCTAAAATTAGTTCCAATTAAAAGAGAAATGCATGGAGACCAATCTGAATGTAGCAGATAAAGGGTGGCATGAAGGAGAGAGATTATTAAGCAGTAGCATATAACGGGACCCCCGGTGCAGCACTTCCTCATTATACCTATTCTTGAGCAGCAACATACTGAGTGTACAGTAAACTGAAAAAAAAAAAATACTCTAAGAAATAATTTTACACGGTGGCTACACTTGAGATGAACAAGTACATGTTTTTGGAAGAAAGACCATAACAACTTGATTTTTAGTTCCAAAATACAGTGGCATGTTAATAGCTTGATCAGCCAAATGAAACTAAATGTAATTAAGACTAGTGTGGGGTTAATTTGATCCATAATTATATTATATAAAGTAAATGAAATTGTTTCTTTCCTAAATTGCAATTCATTAAAATTACAGATATTAAAATAAGATACTATAAAATTACATGAAGCATGTACACATTAATAGCCATTAGTAATAGCTTGATATTTCTATTTAAGCAAGTTTATTAAAATGCCAAAAGGTGATATTTGACCACTCATATGACTGATTTTTTTTACTATTTTTCTGTTCTTTTAAGATTTTTTTTAATGAAACAAAATGTTCTGATTTTAGTTTGGTTGTTCCATATTCTAGATATTTATTATTTGCTAGAATACTTTTGGATCGATGTTCATTGAATCTTTATTAAAATTGGAACACAGGTATTTAAAAATTCAAAATGGCATACAGGTATGTGCATTTCATATGATGTCAAATGCACAGTATAAGTATTTGGAAGATAGCCTATTCGAAGGGCAAATACTGCAACCCTGATTAAAATTACAGTCATATATGTCTATATAACATTTTTTTCTTAACTTCATTAAAAAATAGACATAAAAATACATTAATTGAGGAAAAAGGAAACTAATGTTTACTTTAGTAAACATTAATTGAGGAAAAAGGAAACGAATGCTTATCTTTTTTTCGAGCACTATTCTATGCACTTTAAATAACCTATATTTATCCCTATATGAAGTTGATGCTATTTATTTTCTCCTTTTACACAGGCGAGAACTGAGGCTCTAAGAGATTAAAGAGCTTGCTGGGATTCATGGAACAACTTTTATCATTTACTGTGAGGTAAGAAAGGGGTCTCTTCTTACCTCTATACACAGAGAAAACAATCTGCTGTGATACAACATAATGTTTTAGTTCTCACTTTACATTCTTATTCACTGAATATAATTGTATTTCTATAAAAATATAAATGCATAGCATATAATCTCTGTGCCCATTCACGTGACTTTAAATACAAATTGATCAATAATCCTGTCATTCTGAGTCCCAAAAATTATCTCCTTATAGTAGAGAAGGAAATACTGATAGTTAGTGGAACTGTCCTATTAAGTAGCAACAAATAGCTTATACAGAATTCCACCAAGTATAGACCTATAGAAAAAACTCATATTTAGAGTATGAACAGAAAGTATCAGATGATTATTATACTGTCACTTGGAGAGAAAAGTAAGAAAGCTGAAGGAAAGAGTATTACATAGTTGAAGGTGTTTCCAGATTCTGCTGAAGAGGACTGGCTTTCCCATGTGTGATAATGCTTTTTACCTTTACTCATTTTGGCATCGAGAAGAAAAGTGGTGACTTGAAGATATAATTTAAAAGAGAAAAACATTTACAATAAGATTTGCTTACAACACACAGCAATAGCCATTTATCCATAAGAAACCAGAGATATAAAAATGAAGTTTAGCTGAAACTATGCCACAATGTTTTTATTTATTCTTATAAAGCAAGGTTTCTGCATACCCAGGAGAATCTGACATACTTTCTGTTTGCACAATAAAGTGTCACTATATTACCATTATATAGTATGCAAACATTAACAAATGTTTCTCAATAATAGATTATACTGCACAAATAAGGACAACTAACTATCCCTAAATTTCTCAGAAATCACCTCCATTTCTCTTTAAGGTAAAGCCATATTTTATCCATGATAAAATGAAACTAAGAAATAATTGTACTTAACGAGTTGCCAGAACACATTATTTACAGAAAGCATGTGTGCTTAACAAACCAAATATTTAATATTTCATGCATGAAAAATGGGCAGACATAACAGTCATTAGCATTCCAGGTGAGGCAGAACATGCAAATTTACTCAGCTATTAAAGAATGAGTCATATGCTGCTTAATATAACAAAATAGTTTATGTGTATTAGAATAAACAGCGAAATCACAATAGGAAAAAAAAATGGATTTGGTTCAGATGTTGAGCTGCTGTGTAAACCAATTATCTATCCAGAGGGAAACAGCTCTGTCTACAACTACTTAGGCTCTAGGGCCTATTACAAACCCTGGAGTGGGCTGTTGTTTCTGTTCTCAAGGGAATTCACCACGTCACACTAGAAATAGCTGACAATAATTAGAAAACCTGCTTCTGCCAGTATTGCACACATTTTTAATACCTTCCTAAGTATTATGGGAGATAATACACAAGGTCTTTAGAATTCTAGTCATGCCACACAAGCCATGGAAAGGACAACTAGACAATAGCCCCAAACTGGACTGTGACAGGCTAATTATTGTGGCTTCATTATAAAACCTCTTTTTACATAGGTCACCTGGGAAGTGTAATTAAAAATGCATTATTGGTGTATTTTTTATTGAAGCAATTAAATTAAAAAGCCAAAAAAATAATTATATGAGGAGCAAATAATAATGTTGGTCAACAGCGTTTATCTAAGAAAGAGAGAACACGTTAGTGGTTCATTAGCAGTAAATGTGTTAACGGGAATATGTTTGAAAAATGAGCCATAGAACGGCTTTTAAATACGCAGATTAAGGGATTTATAATGTCAAGTTTAACACAGAAATTACAGATAGTATTACATAACCATGAGTAATAGCACCTTTATTCTGACTTAGTAAAATGATTTACATCATACTTTGCGCTGCTTCAGTTGTATGAGTGTTATATGTGCTGCATCTCAGATAGATAATTTGCTTTATATATTTTTTAAACACTTATGGATCTGTTCTTCCTGCTTCCTAATTATGTAGTACATTTAAATAATTAGATGTTAAAATATGTATCTTCCAGGCAGATTATTTGTCTCGAATATCCTTTCTGTGTAGGAATACCAGAACACAACACTATTTATTTAGGAAATTTTTTATAAAGCCCTAAATATATAGCAGATTACCTCCCTCTGATCTTGAAACTCTTCTCATACTTTTTACATCATTGTCATCACCACCACTATAATTATTATAACCACTAATAATTAATTAAAACTTTCTACTTACTAGAAACTAAACATTTCTGATATTGTTTAGACTTTTAATTCTCCATATTATCTTAAAAGATTGATATTTTATCTCCATTTTTAAAATGAAGATAATCAATTAAAATGTAATCAATTCCTGAATATATTTATATGAATGCACTCTTCTTCAATAGGCCATCTTGACATTGCAATAAGTTTTTTCCTTTATGCTACTGGAAATATTCAATGTTTTAGGCCTGTTTCCTTTTACTGAGTATTCCTCAAATATACAAAAAAGTTGGATAAGCATCTACTAAGTAAGAATCTCATATACAACCCTTTTTATCCCTTTGGAGAGGAAAATCAAACTCAGAGAGGTAGAGGTACATCAATTACAGAAGTCTGTGAATGCTAGGCTGAATAAGAAAATAAATAAATAAATGATGGAACATTTTTGTTAAACAAGGGACTCTGATTTGAGAAAAATATTTTTCTGATTTACAGAAAAAAAATGTTCTATTTGTTCTATGTTAAGATTGGGTATTTGTTTAGAATAAGTTATTATCTACTGACTCTAAATTATATATATATTTATATATTTAAAATATCTATCTATTTATTTATTTATTTATTTATTTATTTATTTTTAGGTGAAGCAACCCTTGGTTGACCTCACAGATTGCAAGGACCTTGTCAGTTTACAACCCCTTATTTTTTACGCCTACAGCACCTGGTCTTCCTAGGTGGTCTTCCATCCACGTACTAACCAGGCCTGACCCCGCTTAGCTTCCGAGACCAGATGGGATTGGGCTTGTTCAGGGTAGCATGGCCGTAGACTCTAAATTATATCTTGACATATTACAATTCGTTGAATAGTTTTAGTATTGTTATGTTGCATTAGATTCTTTATTAATGTTATTATTTTTATTGTCAATAGCACCCAATTTGGATCATGTACTATAAACCAGTCCTGGTACTAGAGGCTTTACATGCATTATCTCTAAGCCACCATACATCATTGAATTAAATTACAGTAGTCCCCACTATCTTCAGGGGATACATTACAAGACCCCCAGTGGTTGCCTGAAACTTCTGATTCTATGTATAAGTTGACCCTTGAACACCAAAGTTGGAACTGAGTGGGTCTACTTAGATGCGGATTTTTTTCAATAAATACAGTTTGCTGTTTGTATCAGCCGTTTTCACGTCTGCAGATTTAACCAAGTGTAGATCGAAAACACTATTTTTGCTTTTCCAATTGCGATTTCCCAACCTCGGATTGAAAACAGAATTTCAATGTAAAAATCGTTTCCAGTCCAAGGCTGTTTGAATGTGCAGTAGTGAAGAGTGAACTGTAGAGTCAAAAGTTGAACATGGATTTTTGACTGCACAGGGGTAGATGCTTTTAACCCCCACACTGTTCAAAGGTCAACTGTACTCTTTTTCCTATATATATGTATCTATGATAAAGCTTAATTTTTAAATAAGACACATTAAAAGATTAACAATAATAAGTAATAATAAAATAGAACAATTATAACAATATACTGTAATAAAAGTTATGTGAATGTGGTCTATCAAAATATTTTATTATACTGTACTCATTTTCTCATTTAAAGGAAGCATCGTACATCTTTTCTTTGTCATATCCAAATTGCCATTATCACTATCCTTGCACTTTGGGGCCATTATTAAGTAAAATAAGTGTAACTTGAACACAAACCCTGCAATATTGCAACAATCTGATAACATAAGACCACCATGTGACTAAAAGGCGGGGAATGTATATACAGTGTTGAGAGGTTGGACAGAGATGATTCACGTCCTGGGAGGGACTGAGAGGGACTCTCCAGATTTCATCATCATACTCAGAGTAATTTGCAATGTAAAACTTAAAAATTGTTTATTTCTGGAATTTTTTATTTAATATTTTCAGAATCCTGTTGAGCAAGAATATTGAAACCCCAGAAAGTGAAACAGTGAATAAGATGGGACTATTGTACTCTCATTGTAGAGATAAGAAACTTGTAGTTCAGGAGGAGAAGTGACTCTTCCAAAGTCATGTGGCTGATAAATTGAAGATCCAGATTTAAGCCCCACTTTATTTAACTTCAAAATGCATGCATTTTCCAGTATTTTATTTTGATTATAAAAGAATTTATAAAAGACATTAACATAATTTTGAAATTTTTTACGTGAAAACTGTAACACAAATTTTAAATTTAAATTAATTCAAAATTCATAAAGCTCAAGTAACCAAAATGGTTTCTGGTTTCTGAGTACTGCATATTGGTAATTGGGACTTAGGATAATTATAACAATTATAGGGTATTAAGTTTCTGAAAAAAAAATATATGAACTAGAATCACTGTGAATTCAGTGTTAAGTATCTATCTTTACAGTAGTTATTTAAAAATTTGAAATCTAAATTTATGTTATATGTATAACTGTGACTTTAACTATTAATCTATACATATGACTTTAATATTAAATACATGGAAAAATACTGATTTATTATTTGTAAGGTATCACATACTAAAAACCTAAATTTTACTATGATTATTTATTTTAAATAGCATTTTTATTTTTTATTGTATTCATGTTTTAAGAATACATTTGTTATTTATAATAGTAGCTGCTCCAAATTTTATATGTAAAACTAATTACATATATTGATTGCCAGAGTACACAAATTGAATCAAAAGAGGGAATCTACCATTCTCTAGGTAGGACCTCTTTATAGAGTTTTTTCATGAAAATCTCAAACTAATATCTATGTCTTGACATAAGATGAGTTATAAATTAGAGCAGGGTCTAAAATAATGGAATGAATACAGTAATGTAATATCTTTGAAACATATGAAAATAAATTGCAAGATTATAATGAAAAAAGAATTAAAGAGCTTGTTCCCCTTAAGGTAAATATGAAATTTTTAAAAATTAGGTAACAGAATAATCACTGGGTGAGTGCATTCTCTCAACGGTTATCTAACCCCTCTTAACAGCATGTTCTACTCGTCTCTAACTCAACTGAAGAAGAAATATAATTTCTGTGAGTTAGTCACAGATTACATCTTCAAAAGATATTACATCACAGATTGCATCTTCAAATAGAGCTTCCAATGTATTAAACACTTTAGAAAGTTCAAATTAATTGTAAAAGAGGTTCTGGATCTCAAGGGATTTACACCAAAATTCAAAATAAACACACTTGAAATATACAAAAGTCAAGTTGATTTATCCATGACAGTCATCTGTCAGGTATTATGCAAATGCTTTATAAAGTCTCAGGACCAGCTCAGCACACCAGATTGCACATAAAAGGAACTGAAGTTAATCAAATTTTTTCTGAACTCGCCAGTTACACATTGCCTTATTAGTTAATTTATTTGGAAGAGGAAGAATCATTTCTGATCACCCCTTCACACCTTCTCCTTCATGTCTGCAACTCTTCTTTTTATTATTATTATTATTTTTATTTTTATTTTTTTAGGCGAGGCAACCCTTGGCCCTTGGTTGACCTTACAGATTGCAAGGACCTTGTCAATTTACGAATCCTTTATTTTTTATTTTTTACGGCTACAGCACCTGGTCTTCCTAGGTGGTCTCCTATCCAAGTACTAACCAGGCCTGATCCTGCTTAACTTCCAAGATCAGCCGGGATCGAGCTCGTTCAGGGTAGCATGGCCATAAACTGCAAATCTTCTTTTTGACCTACAAATATTAAATTACTAAAAATTGCTAAAAACATTTTTGACATACCAGTTCTGATTTCAAGACTTAAACAATTGTAAAGCTACCTAGAATTTACTACACCACAAATATTATATGCAAAGTGCTTTATATATCTCCTTTAATCATCACAATATAGTGTAAGGTAGGTATGACTGTTATCCCTATTTTAAAAATGAAAAAATTGAGGCTCAGAGAGGTTAAGTAAGGCCACACAGCTCAAAGCGGTAGAGCTGAGATGCAAAACTAGGTCCATTTGACTTTAAATCTTTGCTCTTTTCTATTATGCCTCGCTGCTTCAACTAGACTGCAAAGAAACAATCTCCTTTTTAGTACCCTTAAACTGACGTTTCAGTAACAAACCCTCTTCTTTAGAATCAATTTTATGGACTATACTGATTAGGAGAAGCTCACGCACCAGTCCCACACTCTACTTTCTGTCATGGAAGAAAACTAAACATTCAATTCATGAATCACTCTGGGTTCCACAGCAAGATCTGGGATTCCTGGGCAGAAGCAGGGAGCCCATGATTTTGGGAACTTTGGTAGGTAGAAGTTAAAAAAAATACATTAAAAAATTATTTTAAAGCTGCAAAAGTTCTTATCTAACAAGAGACAGAGATTCCAAGCCAAATTCATTCTGAGAAAACCACCCAAATAGTCCTTTTAGAGACACAAATAAAAACAAAGATCTTCTATCAAAATGAAAACCGAAACTTCTTTAGATACGAGAATATATATACATAAATCATATATATATATATATATTAGGTCTATGTTTGCGATTAAGGGAGCTTTAGAGGAAATATGTCTTATCTAGGAGGCATGAAATTGTTGAGAAGATGTCACAACATTATTGAACAGATTTAAGAAGGGTAAGAGCCAGAAGTTGATGGATCTGTCATCATAAGAGATTTTATGAAACCTGAGGTAGAAGTAGAACTTCCTGAAAGCGCAGGCTCTGAAGTGAGGCACAGAATAAAGAAAAGAAATATTTCAGTCTTTTCTCCTCTGCTCCAGCACCTTGGTGTTGATAGGCCATTTCGAATGGCCTTTTTTTTTTTTCACACTATATGTTCCATATAAAAGTAATGGATTGGAGGTTTATCTTTCTTCCTTCTTTGCTTGCTTTCTTTGTCTCTTTCTTTCTTTCTTTCTTTCTTTCTTTCTTTCTTTCTTTCTTTCTTTCTTTCTTTCTTTCTTTCTTTCTTTCTTAGTTATTTATTTTAGGTTTTCTTGATATAGAAGCTATAATCCACAAATGATGATGCATATGCTTTCTTTTTACACTTAGTTTATATATTTTTCTTGTATTATCACATTTACTACCATGATAATTCTTTCCAAATTCTATGAAGCTATTAGAACAGTGAGTTTTTGAGCAGTTTTGGGAAGGATGAACTTGAGAAAGAGAGACTAGGAGCAAAGTGAGCAAGCAGCTAAGATGCTATTCTGTGATATAATGATGGCTAGCATTAGGGCAAAAGCTAAGGCAATAAAAAAAAAAGGGTGTATCTGAGAGATTAAAGGATTGTTTGGTCTCAGTTATGTGGGGAAATAATTTTGAATTCCCCAAACTTCAAATCTGCATTATAACTTTAATTTACTATAACCAGAAAATTGATCATAATTTGAAAATAGATACTACCATATTCACCTAATCAAGGTAAAAGAAATTGATTAAAATTATCAGTTTATGAAAGAGTTTCAAAATATTAATGAGAAGATTAAAGAGAAATTAAGATATTTTAATGTCTTCTATATCTCTACATACTGATATTTAACTTAGTGGTGTCAACATAATTTTTAGTATTTAATATGTTTACAGTATTTTCCAGTCATGGTGACTTTACATATATTATCTAATTGATTCTCACAATGACTCTGTGACATAAACCTTAGTAGTGATATCCAGTATGTTTCTAGCACTTTACAGATTGCACAACACCATCACTTACATTATTGATTCCCGTATTTACATCAATCATCCTATTGCTCAGTTCTGAGGTTTCTATGTTAACTGAAATATATTTTCAATACCACTACATCAGATTTATTTTACTGATGTGGTCTATTATCTACAATACACATATATTAAATGTCAATCCATTAAGTTAGGTTATTTTTATCTGTGGAATTTTTCTGACATTAATGTTCTATATGATGGTTATAGTCTATTTCTAAAAATTGGTATGGATGCTTAGCTTTATAAGAAACTGACAAACTGTTTTCCAGAGTTGCTGTACAATTTTACATTCCCACCAGCAGCGTATGAGTGATCCAATTTCTCTGCATACTTGCCAGCTTTTGATGTTGTTACTATTTTTTTATTTTAGTCATTCTGACAGATGTGTAGTTATATCTCTTTGAGATTTTAATTGGCATTTCTCTAATGATTAATGATGTTAAGCATCTTTCATGTGCTTATTTCCCATCTGTGTATCCTCTTAAATGAAATATCTGTTCATATGTTTTGCCCATCTTCTAATTGGATTGTTTGATTTTTAATGTTCACTTTTGAGAGTTCCTCATGTATTTTATATATTAGTCTTTTATCTGATATGTGATTATAAACACTTTCTCTCGGTCTGTAGCTTGTCATTTTATCCTCTTCACATGAGACTTTGCAAAGCTAAAGTTTTCCCTTGTGATGAGATCCAATTTATCAGTTTTTTTTTTTTCTTATGAACTCAGGCATTTATCTGAGAAAAATGAAAACATATGTTTACTGAAAAACCTGTACACAAAGTTTCATAGAAAATTTATCTGTATTTGTGCTTATTTATCTGCTCTTAAGGAAAATCAGAAGTTAAAATAGATTTAATGTATTTTTTTTCTCACCCGGTCCTTGTATTACTTTTCATCATTTGTATCAATCATCTGAATTTTTCTAGAGAGAAAAAACAGTTATCACATGAAATTTAGTGAAGTCAAAATATATTTTACAGAAAAAAAATTATTTGAGTAATGCATGGCTATGGTCATATGGAGAATTATTTTTGGTTAATAGTATTTCTTTTAAAAATAATGATTTTACTTGATATCAATTCATTAATATTTATTAATCATCTATTGTGTGCAATACCAAAGACACACTAAAAAGTTGAATATATAATCTCTTCTAGTTGTTTAGTCCATATCAGAACAGAGATGTAAGTAAATCATTGCAATCTGGTGTGATAAGTGTTGTAGGGGTACAGAAGGGAGAAATTAACAATGCCTAGAGAGGTGATCAGGGAAAGCATTGCAAAGTAAGGATTATTTGAATATGGTCTTAGGTATCGTGTAGCAGTTCATGTAGTAGACAAGTTAGGGGAAGAGCATTTTGGTTCCAGGAAAAAAAATATGTAAAACTATAGAGGCACCAAATAATATGACATATTTAAGAAACTACAAATTGGATGTTAATATAAAATATGGAGTGAGGTGGAGAACTGCAAAAAATGAATTTAGTTAAAAAGTTTTACATGAACCATATTTTTCCTTCAGTGGAAAGGAAATCATAAAATATATTTTTAGTATGGCAAGGCTATGATCAGATTTAATTTTTTAAAAAATATGTTTTGAATTATCAAAGATGATATTAGAGAAAGGTGAGGTTAGAAGCTATGAAACTTGTTAAAAGAGTGTGCTCAAGTCCATGTGAAAAATGTGAGGTCTATGGAAGTGACTCTGGTGGGATATGTTAAAAAAAATTGTCGAGATATTTAGAAAATAGAAATGACAAAACTGGTAACATGTTACATATGGGTGGTGAGAAAGAGAAAGAGATCAAGAATGACTCCCTGGGATTCTGACTTGAAATTGAATATTGGTCACCCTGCTCGGTGAGATAGAAAATGCAGGGAAAGGGACAGTCTTATCCAAGGACAAGGAGAGTGTGAAGTTTGAGGTAGCTCTTGGACATCTTGATACTCTAGACCAGCACATCTTAAACCTGAATGTGCTTATGAGAATCATTTTGAGGATCTTGTTGAAAAGCTGATCTCAATTTAGAAGCTCTGTGATGGAGTCCAAGATTTTATATTTCTAACAAGCTCCTAAGTGATGTCGATGTCATTCATTTCCAAAGCATGTTTTTAACAGCAAGACTATGGCATGATGACATCTTTAATCTTAGGTGCCAACAGGATACCTGCTAATGATAGGTGAGCTTTGCTGAAGGAAAGAAGGAAGGAAGGAAGGAAGGAAGGAAGGAA
>NW_024354875.1:25779250-25924786 GCF_902729225.1 Pteropus medius
ATGGATGGAAGGAAGGAAGGAAGGAAAAAATAAGAGGAAGAAAGGAGGTAGATAAAGCAGAGAGAATGAAGATGACACAAGGAAGGTGAAGTAGGAGAAAAGATATCCTAAGAAGAAAAGAGGTGTTGATACATAGCACTGTGTCAGAAACAATGACTTGTTGCATTTTAATAACACCTATGCCAAATGATGCCTATCCTTCTCCATCTAGAAAATATTATCGTGATTAAAAAAAAAAAAAACTTCTTAGAACCGCCAGAGTTTAGTATCAAAGAAGAGGAAGAGCCAATGTGAACTAGACAGACATAAAGGCTGTTCTTCAGAATCCAGAGGAATGAATGTTATAGAAAAGTATAGTTGATACACGTGCAACAAAGTGGTCACTACCAAAAGAAGCAATATAAAACCCCAGAATAATGAAAAATATTGCTAGAAAAAAATAAAGGGAAATTGAAGAGACCCCAATCTATCTCCCATGCTAGAAGATTTTAGTTTTTAACTTTTTTGTTTCGTTTTGTTTTGTTTTGTTTTGTTTTGTTTTGTTTTGTTTTGTTTTGTTTTGTTTTCAACATTAAGTTGAATTCTCACAGGCTTAGTAGTTTTTAGTGTGGTCCTGCCAGAAAGGTGGTAACCTCCATGACCTTTCCAAGTCTTTTCCAATCCTCAGATTCTATGGTTGTATACTCCTTGTTTCTACTTTTATCTGTCAAGGCTTAACTTGTCTTTTTCTATTGCATTCAACTGAGCAAATACCAAACATATGACATTTTTGTAAGTTTAGTAATTGTTACTCATTTTATTCAAACACTTTTTTCACCAAATTGTTTCAAAGTGTCTTCGAGTGTATCTAACGGAGAAAATATCCAAATGCCCACTAAAGTATCCCATTTTAAGAAGCACGCACTAGTCTATATATATGCCCTATTTAATCATCTAAATATAATCATTGACAAGGAAATGACTAGATTAATAATAGAAAATGATCATTTATCAGAGGAGAATTGATGGCATATTATTTTTAGCATTATTTCGTCTAAATTGTTTTGTTCTATCAAATGTTTGCTTTGGTGTTAAATTATGCCAGAAGTTTAATTTTAATGGAGGTGGGGAGAGAATAGATATACATATATGAATACTAAACGAGAAAGGAAGGAGTCCATACTAAAAAATAATTATGATTACTGAGACATCTAGAAAAACCATAAATAATTATTTCCATTTTTCATTCAGATATCCCAAAGTGTTTTAATATTTCACAATAATTAACTCATTAATCTTTACATCCTCTCTGTAGTATAGGTAAATAATCTGATTAACTTTGTTTTGCTGGTTTTTTGAAAAGATCATTGTAAAATGACTTGCAATGCTGTTGTGTTTAGGAACTAGCTATTCTTGCTTCTTTAGTCCTCACTAAGACAATTTTATCACCAAGTGTCAGTAAATAAATTTCTGAGAAAATGAAATTGATAGGCATTGCTGTTTTTAGGATTTCTTATTGTTGTTGTGGTTGCTGTTTTTGTTTTTTAAGCAGACCACATCTTGCTTGCCTTCTTACTCTGTTGTCAATATTTCTTTTATAGCTTATTTATTGGCCTTCCTCCTACATCACCCCACTACCAAAATTTTCTCCTTGGACATTCTTTCTAGTTGAACATTTTCTAATAGTATTATTACGAATTAAAGACTGTACATTTTATTATATAATATCAAATTTTATTCCATGTTCTTCGCTACTTTTACTTTAAAATTACTTTATTTGTTCTGTTCAGAGGTCACTACCACTTCTATTTCCTTTCTGCCTTTTTCCTAATAAAAAAATCAATCAGGTTACATTTAAAAAAGAATCATCTGTCCCAAACCATTTGCTTAAGATGTATCTCTAAAGCATAATCCACTAGCCCACTGTCAGAGCCAGTTTGATTTTTTAAAGCTGTAATACTTTAATTACTTTTTTATATGTGAAACTCATTCTCTATTTTTTGTCTTAATTACTTTATAATGCAATCTCTAGAGAAAACAATAACAAATGAATTTAACTTTTAACCAAACAAGTTTTTTTCTTATTTTTTTTCTCCTATTAAATAATCAGGGCAACCATTCCAAAGCTTTACCTGTCAGTACATTTCCAATTACACTTAATCATTTAATTGTAAAGATAAAAGAAACTTGAGAAGAAACAAAAATTAGAAGACAAGTTTTATGAAGGTGTATACATGAGGATGGAATTAAAAAAAAATAGGGGAAATGATCAGAAGGCATGATGGAAAAAAACAATACCAATATGGCTTTTCAGATTACCATGATGTGGAATACTGGAGAGACCCATGCCATTGGTCTTCAGCCCTCTGCCGCTGCAAGACACAGAGTATAAAGGAAATTATCAGAAGGGAGAATCTACTTGCTTCCTTTTTTTGGAGGTGAAGGTGTAATAGGTTCTTATTATTCTATATTATGTAAAAAAACAAATAAGTGTACAGGAATTATTTATATTTGGCTTCATATGATATTTTAACAATTAATCTAGCTATCAAAAATTATGTTTTCTTAAGGACCTAGAAAGGCACATGGTTAAAACTATAGACTGTCACACCAATCTTATGTCTTTCCTACAGTTCTTTTTAATAAGTAATCAACTATATACTTATCTGTATGTGGATCTATACAAATATGGTTGTCTACCAATGTCAAAACAGCAATTCATTTCTTACATATAATATTAAATGCTGTGATACTTAATTTTATGTCAATGTTGCTGGGCTATGTTGCCAAGTTTGTTTGGTCAAACACTGTCTACATGTTGCTGTGAAGTTATTTTTTACATGTAATTAACTTTTAAATCAGCAGATTTTGAGTTAATCAGATTACCGTCCTTAATGTGAGTGAGCCTCATCTACTCAGTCGAAGGTTTAAGCGTGAACGCTGAGATTTCCAGAGGAAGAAAGAAATCTCAAATTTTCTGTATAGAAACCCGCCTGTGTGTGTTCAAGACCACGACATTAACTCTTACCTTAGTCTCCAGCTTATTAGCCTGCCCTAAGAATTTTAGACTTGTCAGCTACAAAAATTGCATGGGCCAATTTCTTAAAATTAATATCTATTTAGATAGATAGATAGATAGATAGATAGATAGATAGATAGATAGATAGATAGTCCCCAACATAAATTCAATATTGTAGTCAAGGCAAATTCTTCATTGTCCCCAAAGATACCAAGTTCATTAGTGTCTCTTTTTCTACCCTGCTTTTCTCTCTTCCTTTTTAACTATAATAATCTTACTCTACTCTTATGCTTACCTAAGTCTTACCTGTTATTTAAAACCTATCCTATGTTTCATATTTGCCAAAGAATACCTAATATTGTCTTGAATACCTAATATTCTAGACTACAATGAATATCCCCTACTTAATATAGCATGTCATAAACTATTATAGATTCATGACATCACGAATTTTGGAAGTCATCAGGGATCATCCATTCCAACCATTATCAAAGGCATGAAATACCTTTACAACATTCTCAACAAGTGGTCTTTCATTCCCTTCCTTCACTCCTCCAGCAATGAAGATTTCACCACCTCCTACCCTTTCTATTTTATAAATGGCTCTAAATCCTAGAAAAGTCTTTCTCTAAGTCATATTTATACATTGAGAGTAACATCCAAGAATCGAACTATTTTTGAGCATGATTTACAGTAAAATATGCCAATATAAAATCACCAAAATACTACATAAAAGTTATTATTCCCATGTAGATATCAAAGTAAATTTTGTCAAAAAGTGTTCATTGGAACATTCTTTGCTGTCAGAAATTTGTCTACACTCTGTTTAAATATTACATAATGACTTTTAACTACACTGAAGTGTGGCTACAACAATATTCTCATATAGACGGACTTTTTAAAATTAATCATGTGCTGCTTTATATCTGCCCATGCCTTCATTGTTTTCCAAACTAAATTGTTGTCTCCTCTGGGTCAGATGCTGCCTTAGAGCTCTCCTGTTCTCTCTCTGCACTAAGATTAGTGCAAAGAACAATTTCTCTCAAATAATTGCTGAATTAAATTAAAAAAATGACTTCAGCAAGGAAAATGTACACAGAGGAAAATATTCCTAAGATCTTTTGTATAATCCAATTTTAAGATCAAAGTTGGAAAAATAGGGGAGATTTTTTTTAACTAGTTTTTTGTTTTGTCTTTTTTCCTTTAGGAAAAAAACTATCAATTAGTGGTGAAGTTCTTTACTTAAGAAAAAATGTACTCTTTCCCTTTTATTAACTGAAAAGATGTTTTGGGAAATAGATTGACAGATGTAGACAGCAATAAAAATATAGTACCAAAATCTTTAAATAAAATTATAAAAACTACATATAAATCTATCTATCTATCTATCTATCTATCTATCTATCTATATATATATTTTTTTTTTTTTCAAATTAAGCACCAGCTAGAACTGAATCCTTGGTCTCATCTGTGAGCTTTATATAGTAATTTCTTGCTATACTCCGCTTTACTGTACTTTCCTAAAAATAAATTGAATCTGGTGTTTCTACTTTTTAAAACATTGTATAATACTAATATTAGATCTGTTTGTTATTTGTTTTTACTCTTGCTTATGTATCCTTCTTGCTCAGAGAGATACTAAGGAAGTCATTCTTTGTATATCTTCACTCTATGATAATCTAACAAGGTAATTAGTGAAAAAAGGAAATATATAGAATATGTAGCAAATTGGTAAAACGAAGTAGGCTAGTTAAGAAATTATGTTAAAAGAATAAAGACATTAATTTAACTGTACTGGACAAGGAGAAGAATATTTAAAGAAATAATTGGCAAGGCGATTGACAAGATGACCTACTAGGTTATGGCTTCCATCTCTAATTTTAATTTACCAAGGAGGTTTTCATACTGCAATTAAAAAAATCCTCTCCTTGTCAAACATTTCTTTTTATGCATGTGTAGCTGGTATGTAAGTGTTTCTAAAATGTACATCAATAATCTTTCTGCCAATATAGCCAATCAAGTTTCATTCTTTAATAATCTCTTAGGAAACCACTACAGCTTCAGAAATGGAAAGGAGAGAGTAGAAGGAACACAAAAGTAACCAACCCCCCATTTTAATGTTTAAAAATTCATTTTTGTCATAATTTCAATGCTAAACTTCAATGTGTGCACTCTTATTATATGAGGACCACCACAAAACTCTCCTGTAGGGGAGAACACTTATTCAACTTTATAAGTTTACATTTTCACAGAAAAAGAAAAAAAAGTATGTGGAAAAGTCTTGCCCAGATATGGAAAATGGTGGCCCTTAGTTTTTCAAAGGTATGTTGTAGTAGTTTTGCTTATGACTACCTCTTCTCAGAAACATTCATTTATAATGCATTATTTAGTAACATAAGCACTCTTTTTGTTTAGAAAATCCATTCTTTTAGAATTGTGCCTTTCAAACTGTTTAGTCTACTAGTATATCCAAACATTATTGTTAATCCTTTTATTAAATACTAAGAGAACCCATAATCCTCTTCCAATATTTTTTGTAAATTCTCAGTGGGGAGAAAAGCAATTACCCAGCATTCCCAAAGAAAAAAGTTAGTATAGTACCTCCCTGGTAAAATCCCAAGCACACGCGCACGCGAGTTCATGCACACACACGCAGACACACACACACACACACACACACACACACAAAGAGCAAATAGATTCCCCTAACCTTCCTGTTGGGACATACAAGCAGGCCTTGTATACTCTTTCGTTATTATTATTATTATTATTATTATTATCCTCAGAATGTGGAGATGTAAGCTGTAACCAGTCATTGCACCATCTTCAGACTTGTTAATCTGGTTTTGTGCACACTTGTTATCATTTACTATCTAGTTGTTCCTATATAACATGTATATATCTTTTCTAGTTAGTAATAAATGCTATGAAGCAGAAAATAAGCAGACAGAGGACAACAGCAGAGAGACTTTAGGTAGGACACTCATGCCTCCTTCCACATTCTCATTGGCCTGTGGTTGGTCATGGTAGAAACAGTGGCAATTCCTTTTGACTTTCCCTGCTGTACACTAGGTGAGTGATGACAACAAAGTAGTACTCCTCCTTTTCCCACTTCGGCAGGAGAAGAGCGCTTTTGACTATCTGTCTAACTCCAGGTAAATGCCCTCAACAAAGAGGCTGTAGCCCACATTCCCATCCTGTGCCAATAGCACCTAAAGAGTAAAAATTCTTTTGACTTTCTCAGCCACCTTCCAGATTAAAGCCAGTAACACAACTAAATTCCCATAGCAGCAGCAGTAGCAGCAGTTGCAGCTCTGGAAGCCCTGAAACTCTTGGGTCTTGCAGTTTTGCCATGAAGCATGCTTAGTAGTGGGAAGCATTCAATAGCATGGGGAACCTACAAACCTAGCTTCCTAGTCCGAACACCAGGAAAGGGAAAGTTTAGGAAACAGAGAGTAGGTGTAGGATCACTGAGAAGAAGGAGCTGGAGAAAGGAACACTTTGAATCTATGAATTAAGTTCTGAGATTATTCTCAAGCTGAGCTATACATGAATGAAACCAATTGAGATCCACACAGCTAAGACTTAAGAACTAAACTACAGAGTAAACACAGGTGACACAGGTTCCAGACTGATCCCTTGGTGGTGTGTAATCAGGGAAGATCAGAATATCACTGCAAAGATTACGAAAACTATACTGACGTTGGAAGCGCAGCCCACAGGAAAAAAGGTCAGAACTTACAGTCTATCCCTAACTAGTTGACTGTCTGCAAAAAAAAAAAAAAAAAAAAAAATGTCTTAAAGGATAGGAAGTATCAATAATACAAATTTAGATACACAGGTACACAGGTTTGGGATGCCTATTAGACATGTAAAAAGAGGTATCACAAAGGCAGTTGGATATATGACTTTGGAGTTTAAGTAATAAATCAGGCCAAGGAAGTGAATATGATAATTATCAGCATACGAAAAGAATTTACAGCAAAAGGTACGCTCTCCTACCCTGTGATTACAAACAGAGAATATTCAGATCTAGGCCCTCTATTTTAGAGATTTCAGTTAGAGGGCAAAAATTCCAACTTTCTACTTGGACTGAATGTTTTTAAGATGTAAGAAAGTGGTCAATTAAAAATCACAACAGCAGTGATAATAATAATAGTAGAACATCCAAGATGCGAGGTATAAAACAATAACGTAATAGCACACAGTCTGTTTTCTTCACAAAGTGAACTCTTGATTGTTATAATAAACTCACGAATTAGCTTAAAATTTGTCTACAGCTTTTATCCACAAATCTCAGAAAGACTAATGATCATAAAGCACACAGCAATCACAATTACTATGTAAAGAAAATTGAGTTCAACACTTTTAAATGCATTATTTAATCACCATCACGGCTCTGTAAATAATTTCTATTTATCCAGATAACAAAATCAGATTCGTTGAGGTTAAGTGACTTGCCCAATGTCATATGTAAATTATATAATTAATGACAGAAATGAGTAGAAGGAGGGATTATAAAAAATGAAATGAAAGGAAAACTGAAACAAAAGGGTCAATATCTAGCATATTGAAGCAGGAAAGCACAGAGACTAAAATTTTTAAAAAGCGAGTAAATGTGAAGCTGACATTCCCTGATTTAGAATTACAGATTTTACAGAGTTACATGAAGTCTGGCTCCAGATAGAGGATCCCCCTCCCAGAAAAGCTGCGTAGAGGTGGTGTGATGGTGATATCAACAGCAGTGGACAAGGAGAACAGTGGAGTATCTATATCTCCAGGTTCCCACGAGCTGGGTTGGAGCAAAGTTGGTTCTAGATGTTATAGAACCATATTAAGCATCAATTCCAAAGTGGAGAGTCCAAGAGTATTTTTCAAAAACCAAAAAGAGGAAGTAAAAAGCAACTTTCATGGAAATTACAGTAATCCTTTCTTATCCACAGTTTTGCTTTCTGGATTACGTTTATAAGCCAGTTAGCATTGGCAACTAGGTTAACCCCTACTCTAGTTGTGTAAGAAACAAAAATGAAACTATTTTAAACAAAATGAATGTATTGGCTCACCTAACTGAAAAGTATATAGTATAGTTTCAGACACTGATAACAACAGCTGCTCAAATATTATCATCGAGACTAGATTTCTATCTACGTTTCTCGGCTCTGCCCTCTCCCATGTTGGTTTTATTCCCCAGCCAGTTCTCTCCCCAATTATTGCCCCCAGAAGTTTGATGCCTGCATCAGTAGTTCATGTAAAAAGTAATACTGTAATCCCTACTTATCTGCGGTTTTGCTTTAAAGGTTTCAATTACCCACAGTCAACTGTGGTCTGAAAATGTTAAGTAAAAAATTCCAGAAATAAACAATGTGTAAGTTTTCAATTGCCAGAAGTTCTGAGTAGTGTGATGAAATTTCACACTGTCCTGCTCCATTCTGTCCATCCCTTTGTCCAGTGTATACGCTCCTTGCCCTTTGGTCACTTAGTAGTCTCAGTTATCAGATCAACTGTTAAGGCATAACAGTGCTTGTATTAAAATAACCCTTCTTTTACTTATTAACAACCCCAAAGCCATTGACATAACTTACATTGCAGTATACTGTTATCATTGTTCTATTTTACTATGTTATTGTTGTTAATTTCTTATTGTGCCTAATTTATAAATTAAACTTTACCATAGGTAAGTATGTACAAGAAAAGCATCATAAATATAGGGTTCAGTACTATCTGCAGTTTTAGGCATCCACTAAGGATCTTGGAACACATGCCCTGTATATAAGAGGGGACTAGTGTAGTTAAAAGTAAGTAGTCATAAAATGGTGTTCTGAAGGTGTAACCTTAACTGATCTTCTGAGGCCTAGGGCGTAACCTGACCTAATAAACTTGCCTATCTTACCCATAGGCAAGTAAGAGCTGTTCTGGATGGAAAGCAGTAATAACCAGTGCCTGCAGGAGTATCATATATTTGTAGGTTCTCAACAACTACTTGTTGAAAAAAGTAAATACATAAATGAGTGATTTAATAAATGACTGAATAAATAAGTAGTGGACTGTAAGTCCAAAGATCTGAGCTTCAAACTTATTGTAATCTCATAATGTATGAGTTATCTTGGGCTAATCACTAAACTTAATTTTGGAAAAAGTTAATCAAATAAATTATCAATCAAGAAAGAATCTGCTGACTAAGAAAGAGAACCCACAGGAGAAACAAATGAAAATTTGACTATGAAAATTTTAAGTTTAAATCAGTACTCAAACAAAATACATTGTATTTATTATTTGGATGGAACCCACTGAAAATAATATAAAGTGCTGGGTCATGGAAAGGTAAAGTTTGGGAGAAAATTCATGATTTTAGTAATAATCTCTTTCAGAAAGAAAAACATAATGCAAACTAATTAGAGCTGATTAAAGCTCCATAAATATATTTCACATTATGAATATCAGAATGCTTAAAAATGTAAACAGTAAAAACAGCAGTAGAAAAAGAAAAACAGGTTTTGCACATTTTTGTTTCCAAATTTTTTCTTTGCTTTTTCCCCTACAAAGTAAGTGAGGCATAAAATAATACTGTGATAAATTGCCTTATCTCAAAAAGTGTAATATAAAATATAATAAAGTAATATATACTGAGTGATCTCTCATGGTTACATTATACTTCTCATATTTAATTTATGTTTCCCCCACAACTTACTCTTTTTCAGCTGTTACCATTTATAATTTATCATATTTCTAATGAATTGAATCTCCTCAGTTATACATGGTTTCAGAAATGCTTGGGAACTATCTTGTTTTTTGCAGAAGTGGTTTTTGAAAAACAGTCAGAGATTCCTAAACATGCTTCTAATAAGTGCCTTGCACCCTCAGAGATGTCTCCTGAGCTGTTGTCCAAGTTAACACTGAGAAAAAGGATTTAATGATCTCTCCCTTGAGATTTTTCTGTTGGTTCCCAGGAATGAAGAAAGTCTACAATAATCCCTTTATTAAATGCTTGTGACATGCTTTGTTATATATTAAGAAAAGACAATTTTTCACAATTCATACTCTTTTCTATCTGCAACAATTCTTATAAGAAAAAGAGAAGGATTTCATTGTGCATTTTATTGTTATAAATACTTGTTTTTTATACAGACTCATAAACATATAGAATCCAAGCCTGCTCCTTCCACTATTCAAATACACTAGATTTCACTTCCTCTAGGGAAGATCTTCCTTGGACTAAACTGTATAGAATTAGAGTCTTACAAAGACTACAAATACAGCAATTTGTCATAATATTTTTTTCCTAAAATTCTTTGATCTCCATTACATACATTATTTTATATTTGTACCCAAATTAGTGTTCTCAATATTAAATTGTAAGGATGAGAAAGACAAGAATTTATGTCAACATAGTATATATAAAATGCAGCAGACCATGGGAATGGAAGTGATTAATCAGGGTTTCAATATAATGCTGTGACCCTCGGGAGGCTTGAGAATGAATCTCATTCTCTTGCACAAGCATACTATGTGGCTTTAGCCAAGTCCCCTGCTCAACCAAGCTTCCAGATCATGAAACAAAAGTCTATGAACTTTATGTAAATATCATCTATGAATCTGTGAGTTGTTCACTGAGAAAGACACGCATAGTGTCAATTAAATTTATTTGGTTTGCAAACAAAAGAAACCGACTGGCTAGCTTACAGAGAAATGAAATTTATCAGAAGGATATTGTACAGCCCACGGAAACTGTACGACAGAGGGACAACCAGGTCCCCAAAAAGGGTAAGAATAGGAGCATCTCTCAGGTTCCAAGTAATAGGAAATAAATACCAATTTCTTCAAGTAGCTGACGGTTTTTTCTATCTTTGTAACATTTTAACTCAAAATGCATTTTGCCAAAAGAAAGAGTTCCATGGGTCTAACTTAGCTTGTCATAAGTTAGAAGATATCAAGCCCCTTGATTTAAAGTTTTCCAGACTTACTTATAATGGTAAACAGTACTTATGCCAAAGAACAAAGATAAATTAAAATCTATTATTTATTATAATTGATTAGATTAATTAAAATTGGATTATCTCAAGTTGAATCCAGAAGAGTTGATTTTAAAAAACAAAGGAAACAGAGCATAGAACATTTAGTTGATCATATAGTATATCATAGCATTTAGATTTTTTAAATGTGGGCACATTTTTAATGGAATTTAGGATTAATATTACAAATCCAACTCTTTTCCAAGTAGTAGAAAATAACTGAACACTGGTCAAGAGAAATGATGATTCCATAGAAATTAGGTTCAAGTATACACTTGGGTTTTGCCAAGTACTGAAAAATAGCCAGAGGAAATGTTTAGATTTACTAGATTTGCTGGATTTTTTCAAACAATTGAGAAGACTTGTGTGCTGTTTGCTGCAAAAAAGAGCCAACTTTAACTGTGGTGGCATTTAATGTTATTTTATCTAACAAGGTTTTCCTTCTCCAAACCACGTCAAAATTCTACCACCAGAGAACCATTTCTTTGTTATAAGTTTTGTCTCTCTCTCTCATTCATGTGTTCCTTTGTTTGTTAACACACAAATACCCTGATAGATATAACACTTTATATCAGGAAAGCATTAATGTTAAGTGCTGTTTGAATGTCTTTCTTCCTCATAGAAAGAAGCATGGACTTCTGGGATGTGGCAATTAGAAACTAACCAGAAGTGCTAAAGAGGCTCAGAGAAGGAAAGCACTGGAAACAGAGTGGCTGGCTACCTGAGGCCCATTCTACTCGAAGCTCCAGCTCTCTGGCTGCCTCCACTCAACGGTCACTCCTAAAATCCTTAGTGGTTGATTAACCTGAAAAACTATTTCTATGTTTATTTGACATAAAAGCTACAGCCCTTGATTTTTGCATAAAATCTTCTCCTAAATTATCTAAATTTCTAGTTTGCTTTTGCTTGAAATGTAGACCAAATATTTCATAGAACTAGTTCACCAAGACCTGTTGTTATATATGTTGCTCACTTGACAAACTGTGAGCTTTCCCATCTCTCGATTACATCAGTGCCTCTTTAGTTCACTTCAAATTATTGATTTTATTATAACAAGTTACAAATTCAAACAAAATACTCTTTTTTTCAGTATATTGTGGTACCCTCCAGTGCTTTAACAGTATACATCAGTAACCATTTTTCAAAATTTTCACCTTATATCTATCGCAAACCTCAAGTTTCATTGCTTTGCGATACTCTGTAAAATACAACTTAACATTATGGAATAGCCTGAAATTTCTTATAGCAGAATTTTCTTTGGGTCACTGAATTTAATTGAAAGATTGTAACAGGCTTACACTTAATTGCAGAGCATGCTTATGACTGTCTTTGTCACACTTAGACATCTTAAGAGTGAACAAAATAGTCAACTCCTTATTTGTTTGCATGATGTTTTAAGTCTCGTTTTATTTTCCACACTTGATCAACTGATTATTTGTCTTTATTCTATCAGATTAATAACGAATATTTTATATTTTAAGTACGTATAATTCACAGTAAAAACGAAAACGTTCTAATACAGAAAAAAATGAAAAGAACCTCTAAATAGTATTCTCAGGAGCAGAATAAAGATATCAGGGTATATATAGTATTAAAGTTTAGCCTGGCAGTCATAACATGCACTGTTCAGATCATTATAGTAAAACAGTGACACCAAAGTGAAATATCAGATTTAAAACCAAAGCTAAGAAAAATAAAAAGAAGCATGGAGCAACAGTTGTAAAATTAATTTTAACATAACTTTTAACTTGGAATGGGAGCATAACCATTTACGGATGGAGCATTCCATACAGAATTGTCCCAGGCCTGAGAGGCAATGCATTACCTATCCTGGTTTACTTCCATCTGCCTCTCACTTACCTAGATTTTGATTTCAGACTCAAGTTTTCTCTTTCTGCACAGTACACTTTTATGACAGTAGAGGGCACTTTGAATTTAGACAAAACCCAAGAAATCTGTGAATCCATTCAGGGAGCTTTTGTTTGACTATAAAGAAATCAAATGCAATTTTAGTGTGCATTTTAAATGATGTACATTTTTTAAATACGTGGTAAGAAAGTTTGTTTCTTTTATGTGACATCAGTTTCTTATTTTATAAAAATACTATATGAAATTCATGCAATATTACTGTGTCTAGAAAAGATCAGTGATACAATACCATAACAAGTAAATTATGATCAATTCATAAATGAATAGATTTTTTATTTTTCTCTAGTGAAGAGCCAACGAAGAACAAAACCCCTTGTACACGTTAACTGACATGTCAAAAATCCTAAATCACACAAATATAAAATGTCTAAAATAAAACCAGAGACATAAAAATTTAGTTTATTGAGCTCACTACAGATGTATAAATGCTTCATCCTTCTTTCTCTTTTGAATTTCTACTTTAAAAATATGCTTAATAAAATGTAAGTTTTCATGTATTCTCACATCTTTTTATAAAAATCTTTAATTTCACATTGAAAATCATATTAAAATAATCTGATCGTCAATTATCTTAATTGCCTTTAAGAAAATTCTTTCAAACTATTTGTAAAATGCTACATCATTTTTTAGAACTTTATGTAAAATAACTTATCTAAATGTAGTATAGTTGTTTTTCTATTACAAATAAATATCTTGATGACGCTCATTTGTGACAAATGTAATCTTACTTGTAATTATTCCACTTCTTTTCAAATAACCAAAATATAAAATGTAATGCATTTTAAAATTTCAAAATAGACAAATTACTTCATCTGCATACTTTTGTCATATCAAATAAATTACCTCTTTTAATCTAAGGCACTGTTTTTTCACTCTAAATAAATTTCATTTCCCCATTCATTTGAAACAAATTACCATATGTATACAAGTTGAAATTTTGTAGTTTGGCGCCTACTTAAGACTAATTGTGAGTCTGGGAGCCTCCAATTTTGCCCTTAAGGAGCTTATACTTAAAAACACAAATTAAACCTGTTTAATTCCCTAGCTTGTGAACAATGTGCCTAAAAATCTTCAATGGTTAGATTCTCAGGTATATAAAAAAATACATAATTACATGACAGAGTTAAAGCTCATTTATGTGAAATTTTGTAAACTTTTAGGCAGAATTTAATGGTCATAAGGGGTACACTTAACGAAGGCAAGCAGGATAGCTATAAATGCCATGCCAAAAAATGTACAATTAGTTTTACTGGACTATTAGAGGAGAGAAATCTATACTAAAAATCAATTTATTGATTTTTTTTTTGGTTATCTAAATAAGAAAAATAAAGTTGAATGCTTCCACTCACCCTGACTTCCAAAAACATGAGAAAAATAATACAAAGATGTGTCTCACATATAACCTTGCCCTCTGTAATTTTCATAAACGAAAAGCAAGTAAACAGCAATTGTCACTACTCTAAATGCACTGCAGCGCTCAGTGATATTTATCTTAACTCTTTCTCTCTTTTATTATTGCCGGTAAACTATGTATTTGCCACTAACACTGTGTGAATAGATTTGAAAAAGTAAGTGTAACAGGCTCAAATGGACAGTGCCTATTATCTCTTCCCTTTTCTCTCTTGCCCTTTTATGGCCTATAACTTCATTCAATCTGTAGCTACATTTATGTTCTTTTTACATCAAAAAGGGTCATAATGTTGTCTCTGATAATACTGAAATTGCCTAATTTGTTCATCTTCTTTCAACGCCTTGGAGCTGGTCACCCTCTCAAGTTATGCCTAGGTTTATCCCCAGCAACTTCGAAAATTAAGTTCCTGTTTAGTCACTCTCACCAACAAAGTGCCTTAGGGTTTGATGAGCCGGCCGGTAGATAAGATGCCGCAGAGGCCTGGGTTTAAATGGCTCAGGAAACGCACTGCTGAAGCTGCGGGGACACCCACTAGAACAAGCCCGAGTGTCATTCGCGTGCATCACGGAAAAAGAAAACCGGCTTTGCCAATCCCCAAAGCAAGGGCAGGAGCTGCCGGTCAGCTGACGCTGAGAAGCCCAGAGTGAAAGAATGAGAAGAATGTGCTTGCTCAGAAGATGGGAGCGATAGGGACTCCCCACTCTGACCCCTGGTGCAGGCGGCATGGGGGAGAAGCGGGCCTCCCCAGCTGTTGCCACTCGGGTTGTCACCGCGGCGGCCGCTGCCAGCAACCGCGCCGCCGGGACGGTGCTTGTCGGTGCTGGGCGGGCCACTGCAGCTGCTTCTGCCTTCACTGTTGCCCTGAACCCTTCTGTTTCTTCCCTGATTTTAACATCAGCTTTCTTTCTTTCTTCTTCTACTTCTTTTTTTTTTTTCCCTGACAATAACCTCTTACAAAAAGCAGAAAATAGCCTCCACATTTGCCAGCGAGTAGAGGCGCAGGGAGAGGATGGTAGTGTGGGAGTAGTCAAGGCTTCTAACAAAGCTTGGGTCCTGGGGCCCCTCTGTCTTTCTCCCCGTTCTGGTTAGCATTTTCCTTCCTACGGCAGCAATGTTTTGTCAGCCTTGGGCTGGTAACTAACTCCAGGCGTAGCCCCCTCCTCCTTTGTGACTTTCAAGGATGCTTCACCCCTCACCCCCTCCAACAAGGAGAAAAATACCAAAGGTATAAAAGAGATGTAAATTCACCAAGATAAATTCATCTTTTGCAATCCAAATTTTACTGGGATTCACGTAAGAGAAAACATCTTTTCAAGTACTGGGACAATAAAATAAAATTTAAATGGAGGAATGTAGCAGGTTGGGGAGCAATTAACTGCTAATTTGGAAAAGCACTTCTTGAGGATTTTCCTGACCTGCCCATTCACGTTACTTCCCTTTCTAAGATCCTCTTCCCCTTTCAAGGCTAAAAACTGGGTATGATTCAGCTCATAAAAATATGTCACAGCAATTGGAATTTAGCCTTTGACCTTCTACTCCCTTACCACCACCTCGCCTGCACACATACACACACACACACACACACACACACACACACACACACACACACACACACACACACACAAACGCACACTGCAATTCACTAGCTAGCTCTGTTTTCACAAAACAGATGGCTGTGTCGCTGGTGAAAACTGCCTTTTTCACAAGATAAAACTTCGAAGATCCTATGATAGGACCTATTTAAAAAAGAGCTCAAAGCCACATTTTCTATGCTGCATATGTGAATTCTGAGATGGTTCGATCAATAGAAAGGTAGATAGAGAAATAGATTTTTGTATGCATAAGCACAAAAAGAAAACTGTCAGTAAATAGCAATCATTCTTTTACCACCATTCTTCTTTATTCTTCTTTATAAAATTTGCTTTTGTGGGTCAGTTATAGATGATTATATTCAGCATTTAAAATTAGGAAGTATAATTCTTTCAGGTATTCTAGTGACTAGATTTAAAACTAGAAAGAAACAGAAAGTGAGTCTAAAATAAATGAGGAGAGTTTTCTAGCTTTTCTAAAAACCTGTTCACCTTTCCAAATAATTTTTCCTTGCCTTTGTGCAGTGAAAGCCCCATTACCAGCTATGAAAAAATAGTGCTAAGTGTTTTGTACAATTTCTTTTTGTGTGTGTGAAGCTGGAAAAGCCAAGAAAATAGGCAAAATACTGAATCAGGCCACCAGGGCCAGTTCAAAGGCACAGAGAGACATTTTTACTGCATTATTTGAACTATTACTAAATAAAATGCCTTCCTCCTCAGAGCTCGGCTAAGTACTAATTTTCCAAAACATGAATACGACTTCTGGTGAAAAGTCAGAAATAATTTAAATGTATGACTACACCATTGTAACCTCTCAAATTAACAATGTTCCCTTGGCCCTACCCTATATACTGAGAATGGTGCAGACTGTCAAATCACGTTTGGAGAGCCTGAAACATCCAGGAAGCTTTCAAATCTAGATGTTTGAGAACATACGGGACAAGTTTAAACACTGTTTTCACCATGAACATGGGAGCTAGAAATGATGAATTGAAACAATTTCTGACAATTCATTACTAGATACCTAAGTAACTGACAAGTTAAAAAATAATTAGCCAGACAGGAATGAAGTAGTTTTTAACATTAATATAATTATGCTCTTCTTTTTTTTTTTTTTTTTTTTTTTTGAGACAGTTATTTCTCTCCTCTATGTTTGCACAACATGCTGCATGGTTGAATATTGATATGGTGGAACTTAGAGCACAGAACTTATAATAAGAATAACAATGCCAAAAATTATATAAGGTTTTTTTTAAGTAAACAGAATTTTCCCAAAATCTAAAGAACATTTTTAAATTTTCTGCAGCAATCATTCACATTTGCTAATGATATCACTGCTTGGCATAGCAAAGATGATAATATTCAGTCTTTGGATAACAACAATTTTTCTATGTTGTTTCTATGTGATGATCAGAGTGTTTGGGGCTTTTCTCCTTTTTTAATACTCTTTGTTTTGTTTGGAGTTCATAGAGCCAAAAACCGAAAAACAAATCTGCAAATATACCTGTATACTCTTTATCATTGTCACTAGCTTAGTGGTAGTCTGCCATTTTTATTAAAACTTGGGCACCAATTGCTATTTAGAAATATTTTTCATGGGATTCTTTGTACTTTCAATAAACTATTACTTCAAGAACTGCCATGTGTCCTTCATTCATCTTTAATGCAGAGTATCATGTAACTTTTTTTGAGCTTTGACTGAATTATTTGTCTCATATATAAAATATCCAGCAATCTTTGAACTCATTACAGTTTTATTAATGAGCTTCAGCAAAGTACGGCAAAAATGTGTATTTTGAAGATATGTTTTGTGATTCATCTTATGCAAAAATTAAAATTCATTTACAAAAATTGAGCCTATATTCATTTTCTGCTCTTTTTACTAGAAACCAGTATTAAAAGGTCTCTATGTGGGTTTCCTGTAATAAACATGACAGAAGGGGAAAAGATTGTTGTTTCCTTTGGCATTTCTCATCTTAAGGTGGTAGAAAGATATGCATCTGTTTTTCCTGTGGAGAGGGAGATAATATGATAACCCTCTGATTATATACATAAACGGAAACTGATCAGTTTCTCTGGTGGTTCATTTTTAAGGGCAAGTTCCAGTTGGATTGTGCTAATGCACATATTCATGAATCTCTCCAAACAGGATTCACGGCTCTCCAGGGAACCCTTGAAGTATGCATCATTGTTTCAATGAAGTATCTTCATTATAAAACATGGGGACTATAAAAGGTGAATATCATTTGCCTCTGCCTAATACAATCTCAGATCTGACTTTCCTCTACTATGATTTCTCTCTTTCTTTTCTTTCTTTTGCCTTTCTTTCTTTCTGTCTGTCTGTCTGTCTGTCTGCCTCTGTCTGTCTGCCTCTGTCTGTCTCTCTCTCTTCCTTTCTCTTTTGCAATACATATGAAAAATAACAAAGAATCAAATTAGATATTAGAAAAAATTGGGGCAAAATGCTTTTGCTTTCAAAGCCAAACATAATCTCCTTTGAAATATTATATAGTATCTATAAATTTAGGGGAAGGAAACTTAACTTCCAAATCCAAAAATTCTTGCATTTGTACAAATGTCTTCTTGCTTTAAAAAAAAAACAGCTTATGAAAATTTTTGGTCTCTGGGTGTGCATAAGTTTCTTGCATTGAAAAAGCAAGACCAAAGATTAAAAGTATAAGAAATAAGAAGATAAACACCATTAAACAGGCAAAGAGGAGAGGGACTATCATCAGAACAATGATGAAATCAGGCATACACATTCTTTATCACACTGGCATTGTTGCAAAGGGAATAATATCTTGAACTGATCAGACTTTTATTTATTTATATTTGTACCAAATACATATCCTAATGTTTTGTCTTTCTTCTCTGTAGAGTTCCTCCAGAGAACCTGAGATTTTAGGGAGTTCTACTAATGTGCATGTTACAAAGAGGCCTTTATTAGAGAGGACATGAATGGAGTTCTGAAAGAGACTACAAAAGCCCTACCCTACACTCTGGCATAATGGGGAGCTTTATAGAGAAGGAACACTGTCTTTGGGGTATGAAGGACAGTTTAATACAACATCTATTGCAAGGGAACAAAGGAGTTATGTAGCTCACAAATTAGGGTATTCACATCCAGATATATTAGTGGTGGAGTGTAGAGACTTGGAATTCAGTGTAAAATGATCTTGTCATCCAACACAGCACACTGTGGAATGTGGCATTCCTTAGATGTTAAGTTGTATAGTCATCAAAATAGATTGTACCAGTCACAAATAACTGACACTCTGTGACTCTATAGTGATTAGCTCCCAAAGATAGTAATTCTTAGTGGCACTAAAAATAAGATGAGACATCTATGATTAAGCAGGAAATGACAAATGCAATTCAAGATACTATATATTCCGGTTGTCTTAAGTCTCTCAGTGAAAATTAATTGAGGATAATATTTTTAAGAGGCATAAGGGGCATAGCACATACCACACAGAGCCCATGATTAATTGTTACAGTTTAAGTCTCCATTTCAGAGAGACAGTCAAATCTCAACTCTATTTTTTTTGATATGCCACGAGGTGGTGGAAAGGGTGGAAATTGAACAGAGTCAAGAACTCAGCACCATGCTATAGGGGCTCCTTGTCTAGTGGACAGGCCAATAAGCAAACTACAGTAATAGTGTTTCTGTTCACCATTAAAAATTAGTAAGGTCATGGCTAGTTCTATGCTGCTAAATCAATTAGATTTACTTTCAAAACTTGATTTATTGTGACTGTTGTCAACATTTGACACTATTGACCATACACTCTCATTCCTTTGGCTTCCTTACACTCAACATTTATAATATTACCCCAACCCACTCCTAGCCATTTTTTTTATACTCGTTATACTTCTTCTTATACTCGTTTACTTCAACCCACTTCTTAAATATGTCTATTCCTCTTAGATATGTCCTTAACACTTTGTTATTTCCATTCTAAACTTTCTGCTTGGATGATCTCACCTAGTCCTATGACTTTTCCAATATAATGATGAGCCTGACTCTACAACTCCAGCCCTGGCTTCTCTAAGCTCATGCTCATAGAGACAACTCTGTGCTGAAAATCACCTGGATTCCCAAGAACCCAGAATTTTGTGGGTGCGAAGCTGAATTCATATTATCCTCTCCCATTTCCCACATTCAAACTACTCCCTGTATCTTGTGTTTCTTTATCTTAGAATAGCATCATCGCCCAAACTGTTGCTTAAGTCAGACAGTTACGAATCATATTTCTCTCTTGTGTTTTACTACTAATCAGTTACTAAGTCCTATCCTAAATCTGTAAATTTGTCTCCATCTCCATCACCACGCTCTTAGTTCAAGCCACCATCATTAGGATTATTGTAACAGACTTCTACCTGGTGTCCTTACTGCTAGTGATACTTTCATCTAATATTTTCCCCCAGTGTTCTTTCTAAAATATAGGTCTATGACACAGGTGTAATGTATCTATGCAGGCTGAAGGAGGAGGCAGAGAAAACAGAAAACATTTATATCATGTGATATTGTGAATATAGATCTACTATCAAAGCATAATTTAAATAAGATTCTCTGCCTGAATTACTGCAGTAGTACCTAATTAATCTCCCTGTCTCAGTTTTTATTATTTTAAATTCTATTTTTAAGAGAATAGTCAGAGTAATACGATTGATACCTAAATCAGATTGTGTTGTGTCTCTATTCAAAAGCCTCTAAGACTTTCCCATTTCCTTCAAAGTAAAGTCAAACACTTAATGACCAATAAGGACCTACCTGACATAGCTCCTTAGGATGACCTGTCTGATTTCATCCTCTCCCATTCTTTATTTAGGTCACCCCAGATACAACATTTAGAAACACAGTCCAAGAGAATCTAGTAGACTAATGTCAAGGTAATCTTGGGACAACATCCAGGCTCTGCAATTATCTGATTTGAAGACCTAAAGCAAATTATTTTATCTGTCTGAGTATCAGTTTCCTCACCTTTACAACAAAAAAAAAATGCCCGCTTCAAAGCACTTTTGTGAGGAAATTAGATATGTAATAAGATATATGCCTGCCATGTAAAAAGTGCTCTAAATTTTTTTCTCCATTTAATCACCCTCAAAAACAATTCAAAGAGGACCTCCTACTTTGAACTAACACAATTAATTTTTCCTGAAAACAGAGTCTTTTATTTATTAATTAGAAACTTAACAGTTCATAAAATGTCCTGTAGTAAGAATTGGATTTCAAAATGAATTTTTGTTGTTTGTGTTATTTAATCTTCAGAAAAGTCACCGATTGGCTTCATTTATCATTACAGTTTAAAAATATATCAAATCCTAATATGACCTATAACTTTGTTACTATTTTCTCTTTTTTAAATTTTCTAAAATATTTTAATATAAGAACAAAATGTTAACATAGCATATTAAATCAATTTGAATTAAATTGAAATTTCCTTAAAAGAGTGGTAAAATATACTCATTACACTATGAAAAATCTCAGTCATTTAAGTTATAGACTTTGTAGCAATGTCATGGGTCTTAAACCACCCATTTGAGAAAGCAGGCAAGTCTGTGTTCAAATCTTAATACCAGTTGTTACTAGCTCTGTGTGACCTTGGGAAGATTATTTAACCACTCTGAGTCTCAATTTCCTATTCCATAAAATGGGATTAATAAAGAGTACTCACCTTGCAGAAGAATTTTGAAGATTAAGCAAGAGATGTAAGTAAGACAACTTATAATGATAACTAATAGTAGCAGAGGTAAGGGCAATAATCATAGCCATAGCAATAATATTAATCTCCTTAAAATAAGACTAGGATTCTGGAAAAGGATGTTGAATAATCTTGAAAACTTTTTGTTATAATTGTTCTCTCTGTTCTCTTAAGAGAAAAACCAAACATTTCTTTACCTTCTTATTTTTATCATTTTCTTAACAGAAAAAAAAAATGGTAAGAATATGCTGCCCAAGGTTTTCCGAAAAATAGAGAAAGATTTAGAGCATTCTGCCATGGAGTGTAAAGCTATGAAACATTGTATTTATTTGGTAAATAGTGAAGAAAAATGATAGATAAATCAAACTATAAAAACCACGCTGTGAGCAGTAGTATTTTCCCCAAGAGACAGTAAAGTATAAAACAGAAAAAGAAAATTATAAATTAAGCCTCAGCTGAGATAAGTATGTATAAAGCCTAATCAAAGAATTTACACTTTCTCCATTCTATTTGTGCATGGACTTCTTCATATCTTAACTTTTCAGTTCATGAGGCTAATTGCATTGTAGAAAAATATTTTTCTAGCAAAATAGACTATTAGAAAATTAAAACAATCTTGGGAAAAGGGACAGGATGTTCAGGAAAAAAAATGCGCAGAATGTGAGGTTGACACAACTTTTCTGTTCAATCTTTAAAGCTAGAGACACTATCATACAAAAATGCATTTCCAATCTCTTAAAGAGGATATGCAGCCATTAATATAGTAAATTAAGAATGGAGCTATATTTTAATAACGTACTCTGTATTTTGCTTGAATTTTACCAAATGTGTTACCATATTTTACTACCAGATCACATAGTTCTCACACATGAATCGAGCTTTAAATGTATTTTTGATAGAGTCAGGGAATCAGTGTGAATAAGACTGTGTTTTATAATAGTCAGAGGATAACACTCAGGCCTTTTCAGTCAGGTTTTTCTGGCTGAGATTCACTGTCATATGAAGGAAGCAGTTATAGAAAGACATGGTTATAAAAGATATAGGTTCCATTCTTAGTTCTAACACTAGCTATGTGCACCAAACAAAAATAAAAACAAAAACAAAACACACGCACACACACAAACCTATTTCTTGAACACCTATTATGTGCTCTGGTGTCCAATAGAGGTAGAGGTCAGAGGAAAAAATAAATGTCATATGGTCCTTGACCTCAATACCACAATACAATGGAGAGACACACATAAAGGCAAATGTGTCTTTTTACTCATTTATATTATACAAATTTATTAAAACCTCTTATGCACTAGGCACTATTCTAGACAATGTGGAGAGAACACTGAACAAAATACTTACATGCACACACATACATACATACAATTAAAACCTGACCTCATTGACCCCAGTGAGCAGAAAAAGACAAAAACCAAAATATATAAGTATGATATATAGTATGTTATATGTTATATGTTCTATAGAGCATATAATGCAAAGAAGGAAGATGAAAGTTCGACTTTTAAATATATTGATCTCATAAGACTTTACCGATAAGATGACTCTTGCAGAGACCTAGAAAAGGTGAGAGAAAACTCAGGCAGATATTTGTGGGAAAGAATAACTACAAAAGCCCTGGGGCAGGAGCATATTTGATGTGTGTGAGAAGCAGCAGAAAGGTCTCATACCCAAACCAGAGTGAGTAAGGAAATGAGACTGGAGAGATGGAAGAGAGGCCAGATTGTTCAGGACCCTAGAGACAAGTTTGGGAACAAATCTCACTTGATCTTACAGGGACATGGTGTTGAAATTACAGGGACATGGTGTTGAAGATGAAGTGTAGAGAGAGAAGGGCAGAAAAAGGGAGATTTGAAAGGCACTCTTGCAACAATCTATGGGAGAGATAACAATAGCTGATAGAAATGGAAGTTATAAGAAGTTAACTGATTCTGGGTATATTTTGAAAATAGAGATGACTGATTGCATTTACTGATGCATAGGAAGAATCACTGTAATATCATGTTTATTGTGTTATGAAGCTGGATCTTTTTCTTTCTTTTTATTGCCTCTAAATATGTATACATTACAGATTAATTTCGTCTAAGAGTTAGGAAAAATTTCACAGGAAAAATGGCATTTGACATTGAATTGGATTTTAAAGAATGACTAAAATTTTTCTGGCTGAGAGAAAGGGAAAAGATACTTGAACTTAGTAAATCACTGGAAACTTTAATGAAATAAGTGCCAACGCGGGTGGAGCACATTATATTTATAAAACATGTGAGAGTGTTGTTTTATCAGGCCATCAACCAACAAGGCCTGATATGAGAAGTATGAGTGGCTATATGTACACATGTGGGCTTGAGCTAAGAGCTTTTGGTTACCTGATGCAGAAAACTAAATTCAAATGGTTTTAGTTAAAACAAGAAGGGATGCAAGCATGGCTGTATCCAGGACCAAAGAATAAAGATGTTTTTAAAGTTTGCTATATTATTCTCCATTCCTCAGCTCTGCTTTTCTCTCCATGTTGCCTTTATTCTGCTTGACAGGCTCTTTTCATGAGGCAGTAAAATGACTGCCAATAATTTCAGCATAAAAAAAAATTTGTTTCTCTCACACCCTAATACTTGCCACCAATGGAAAAATTCCTGTTCGTAGAAGCAACAGGATTTAACCCTGCATCCTGTGCCTATCTCTCTCTGTGCTTCACATACATGCTATGGAATGGTAGAGAGATGATTGATTTCCTAAGGGAAAATGGAAGCACTGGTAAGATAAAGCAATAGATGAACACTGCAGCTGGCAAAGCAGGTTGGGTAATAAGATAAAGGGTCTGACAAGCCAAGTAAAGAGCTCTGTATGTTGCCCAAAAAGCAACCTCTAGATTTTAGGCCAAGAATTAGCATGATCAAGTATACATTTCTAAAAATCAGTGATAATAAAGAGAATAGATTGAGTTAGGAAAAAGCTAGACTCAGTGTGATAGGTTGCATTATTGGCCCCAATTCTTAATTTATCTCTGTATCGATACTATTTGCTATATGACAAAAGAAGCAAAGTATATTTCCCCACTCTTTGACTTAGAGTACAAGTCAACATGACTTTTTTTAGCAATAAAATAAGGTATAAGTAATGTGCCAGTTCCCAGCCTGGGACTTGAGAAGCCTTTAGAGTTTCTGCTTCTGTTCACATGGCCCTGCAATTGCCAAGCCAATAGATGTCAATTATGTTCAGTTGATTGATGGTGCTATTAATTTAACTATGTCCTGAAAGATGTTCTGCCTGCTGTATCTGTTCCTTCTCCAACTATGATATTGGATTCATCTATTTCTTCTTGCAGTTCTATCAATTTTTTACTCACATATTTTGATATTCTGTCATTAAACACATACATGTTAAGGATTGTGATGTCTCCTTTGAGAATTGATTCTTTTATCATATGTAATGATCATCTTTATCCTTGATAACTTTCCTTAGTCAGAGATCTGTTCTGTCTGAAATTAATATAGCTCATCATGTTTTCTTTTGATTTAGTGTTAGGAAAGGGTTACATACTAAAACTTTGTGTTCCTCCCAAATTTATTTGTGGAAGCCTTAACTCCCAGTGTGATGTCATTTACAAATGGGGCTTTAGGGAAGTAATTAGGGTTAGATGAGTTCATGAATGTGGGCCCCTGTTAATGGGTGCTTTTATAAGAAGAGACACCAGAGAGCTTGCACTCTCTCTCTGTCCGCATGTGTGCATAAAGAAGAGGACATATGAGCACACAGTGAGATGGCAGTCACCTACAGGCCAAGAGAAGAGACTTACAATGGAAACTTACTTTGCTAGCACCTTAATCTTGGACTTCCTAGCCTCCAGAACTATGAGAAATAAAATTTTCTGGTTTAAGCTACCCACTCTACGGTACTTTGATATGGTAGCTCAAGCAGACAAATACGCATGATAGAGCTATCTCCATCTCTTTACTTTTAATCTATATGTATCTTTTTATTTAAGGTGGGTTTCTTGTGCACAACATATAGTTGAGTTTTGTGTTTTGATCCATTCTGACAACCTTGGTCTTTTAATTGGTATATTTATACCATTGAAATATAAAGTGATTATTGATGTATTCGGAATGATATTTACCTATATGTTTCCGTTTTCTAGTCATTGCCCTTGTTCTTTGTTCCTATTTTTGTCTTCTTCTATTTTTTTGCCTTCGTCTATTTTTTTGCCTTTTTTGGTTTTAATTAAGCATTTTATACAATTTCATTTTCTCTTTTCTTAGCATATTGGTTAACATTTTTAGTGGTTGTCCTAGTGTTTGCAGTATACATTTACAACTAATCCAAGTCCGATTTCAAACAACACTGTACCATTTCACACACATTGCAAGTACCTTATGATAATAAAATAATCTTAATTCCTCTCCTGTCTTTTGTATCATTATTATCATTCATTTCACTTGTACTTAAGCATCCATAATTGAATAATTGTTATTCTTATTATTTAGAAAAAAACTGTTATCTGTTCAATCAATTAAGACAAAGAAAAAATAACTTTTTATCTTCACTTTTTCTTCTCTGAAGCTCTTTCTTTACGTAGATTCATGTTTCTGAACTCTATCATTTTCCTTCTCTCCAAAGAACTTTTTTTTTTTTTTTAATATTTCTTTCAAGGCAGGTCTACTAGAAATAAATTTCCTCAATTTTTGTTTGCCTGATGAAATCTTTATTTCTCCACTTCTGACAGATAATTTTGCAAGGTACAGAATTACAGGGAGTTTTTTTTCTCTTAATATCGTAAATATTTTGCTCCATTTTCTTTTGGCTTGCAATGTTTCTGAGGAGCAGTTGGATGTAACTCTTACCTTTGTTCCTCTACAGATAAAGTGTTTTCTTCCTCTGGCTTTGTTTGAGATAATTTTTTCCCTGTAATTTTCTGAACTTTGAATATGCTATGCTTACAAGTAGTTTTTGTTGTTTTGTTTTGTTTTGTTTGCATTTATATTGTTTGATGTTTTCTGAGCTTCTTGCATCTGACATTGATTTTGAGAAATTCTCAGACATTATTGCTTCATATATTGTTCTGTTCCTTTCTCAATTTTTCTGGTATTCCCATTAATATATGTTTTATCTTTTGTAGTTATCCACAGTTCTTGGATAGTCTGGTCTATATTTTTAGTCTTTTTTTCCTCTCTTTTTTTTTTTTTTTATTTTGGAAGGTCATATTGATATATCCTCAAAGATTCTTTTTTTAGCTGTGTCTTAGTAATGAGTTCATCAAAGACATTTTTCATTTCTGATATAGTATTTTTGATCTGTACAATTCTTTTTTTTTTGTTTTTGTTTTCATAGAATTTTAACCTCTCTATTTATATTGCCCATCTGTTCTTGCATATGTCTACATTATCCACAAGAGCCCTAAGTATATTAATTATAGTTGTTTTAAATTCCCAGTTTGATAATTCCAACATCCTTGCCATATCTGAATCTAGTTGTGGTTCTTGCTCTATTTGTTCGCAATGTTATTTTACCTATTAGTATGCCTTGTAATCTTTTTTTTTTTTTTTTTGATAGTTATACATGTTATACTGAGTGAAAAGAACTGAAGTAAAGAGACCTTGAGTAATGTGTTAGTAAAGAAGGTGGGGCAGAAGAAGCACTCTACGGTCTTATGATTAGGTAGGTCTCAGTTTTAGTAAGTGCCTCTGGACTGTGACTTTCATAAGTGTTTCTCAGGTTTTCACCTTTCTAAATGGAACAGGATGCTGTTTTCTTTTTCCCATGTGGAAGGCTAAAGAGGGTTGGAATTGAGAATTTCTTCCTCCCACTTGGATAGCTAAAATGGCTAAGGTTGGATATTTTTCTCCCCAAGTCAATTAGGCTCTGGTGAAACCCCAATAGTTTGGTGTATGGTAAATAGTTTCTCTTCAGGGAAGGCCTTGCTAAGAACAGAATGCTCTAGTGAATTTCAGTATGGTTCCTTTCTCCTCCTCTGCCAGAAACATGGGGGGATTTTTCTCCAGTATTCAAAACTTGTGGTGGTAAAATTCACCAAAGTGCTGTATCTCTTTTAAGACTGGGCCTCTTGGAGTTTTTAATCCTCAGATTTATCCACTTTAAGGCTCTAGCAATTTGTCAATCACAGTTCAGAAATCCTACCATGGCACTGGTTCTCATGAAGATTTCTGCTCGGGTGTAGGTTGTGAGTCTCTGTATTCACTTATCTGTTTCTTCAATTTTGAGGGGCAGTTGTTTGCCCTGTGACCTCATTTTTCTGAAGCATATAGAGAGAACTGTTGATTTTTCAGTTTGTTCAGCGTTTTCCTTAGTACAGAGTGATGATTTCCAAACTCCTTACGTGCTAGAACCAAAACCCAAAGTCAAACGTGACTTTTTAAATAAATTTCTAGAACTAACTGTTCTGTTATTTTTATCAAAATAGATATAGACAAAAATATGCACTACTGTGTTTTCTTTTATTTCAATTTCACCTAGCAGAAGTATGAATATATATTAGAACTTATTGTAGATAATTTAGACTGATAGCTATACATTTATAATGCTAATCTTAGATGTAAAACAAATCATATCATCATGATATTATATTTATTTACCACCAGTCAGGCTTTTTAGTTGTAAACAATAGAAAATTTCCCTGGTTAACTTAAACAGAAAATGCATTTATTGTAAGGGAATGCATTACCATACATGATAACCAGAAAGGCTGAACACAAGGGCTGGCAAGGATCCCAAGAAGGAGAAACACAGCCAAAATTCTCTATTTCTATATAAGATGTCACCTAAATACACCTAACAACACCAGAGAGATCATACTGTTAAATCCTCAACTCCACTAGCTTTGCTATAAAAATAACCTTAAATCAGATCTATTTCTTATGTCTCATCTCCTCCTAATTCAGACTCTGAAGTAGAAGCTCCTAACTAGACAACATGTAGGTCACTTGCTCTCCTCTCCAGGGGTGCATAGAGGTGAATTCTTTGCCAGTACTTTCCCCAGGATCACCACTGGCTTTCCACATATCTTATGATCTCCTCCTGACCCAATTAGAAAGATGTTCAGAAGCTAAGCAGCACAGCCAAAACAACAAATGTCTCTGCATCTTTTTGTTCAGATGTACAAGAAATGGCTGTTGATTTTTTTCCCACTTTTTATTTGACTATGAGAAAATTAGTAGGCTCTTCTAGTCTAAATAAATTAGGTGCTGAAATGTATATAGAGTCCCCTCCTGGCTTAGAGTTTAACACACATAGTAGGCATTTAATAAATGTTTGCTGAATTGAGTTCTAGATAAAGAGAGACAGTATAGCAAATAATGAAAAATATTGCATACTATGGACTCCATTTACATTTTCCATTGGAAAGCACTGTGTGATTTTTATAGCAAATTTACTCCTGGTTATATTAAACTAATAATAAACATATTATAAAACAAATATTAAAAAATAAAACTAATAATTCCTTGAGCCCATATCACTAGTTGGGGAAAGTAGCTCAGATACCTGCTGGGTTTCATTAACCCTCTATGTAATCGAATACTGGTTAACCGAAGATTAAGGGCATTTATTAGTGTAGTTTGTTGGAAGTATATCTAAAGTCAGAGATTTGGGCACAACTTTAAAGTTGCTTATCATAAGCTTTTTAGAAATTATCTGAACCTGTTCGGTCAGAAAATTGGGCTGTAAATCCCATGATACTAAATATTTCTTGTAAGATATCAAAAATGAATAGGTTTAAATTGGGTTGGAAATTCCACAAGAACAGCACTTTTTATAGTAGCACTGTATTTCTGACTGACACCTGTCCTGATCCCAGGCCATGCATACAAACTTCATGAAATGTGCAGCATTGAATGAATTACTAAACTTTTTTGAACATTGAAAAAAGACAAAAATAAGAAAATGATTTGAGTTAAAAGTTTAAAGATTCCTTTATTCAAGCCAAATTGTTCGACCCTTATCATAATATAATCACATAGTTTAAAAACCTCGGATAAATAAGCTATCCATGTAAATAACCTTGTTACTTCAGTTTTCACGTGTTCTTTTCCTGTGCCAGTATACCATATAGCACTTACATCTCTGTCTATTTCTGCTATGGGCTACAAACTATACAGCAGCAGAGTCTCAAGACTGCCAAGCATTGTGGGAAAGGTATTATTCACATAGAAGAAAAGCACAGAGGCTGGTATCTGTTCTCTTGATGTTCACCTTCAAAAGTTCTACAGATTGTCCTGCTTACACACCCAGCCCCTATCATAAGGGCAGCTGCCTGATTTTTGGCTAAAGAGTCATTTGAAGAACAGATCGCTGAAAGATGGTTTGGGCTGTAAATTAATATGTCTGTGCATTACCAGGGTCTTTCTTGCATTCATCATTTTTATCTGGGATTAAAATTAAAAACAATTTCCAAAAGAGTAAGAAATAAAAACTCCTATTCTTCATTAAATTCATTTAATTATAGGATAGTGATTATTTCTGGTAGAAGAAAATATTTGAACATTAGAGGAGTATGAGTTGAGAATATTCTAACAAAAGAAGAAAGGAGGGATTAATTAATCTAAGAATAGCTACATTTCAAAAAGAAGAGAAATTGTACATTATTTCTTTCATGTAAACTGGCTAGTTAGTTGTGAAACAAGTAAGTAAAATAAATGAGAAGCATCCAGTAATTTGTATTGAGCAACTATTTTCTGCCAAGTGCACGTGTTATGTGATGATGCTACTCAGATGAAAAATAAATATCCCCAATCCTCAAGAGTGTACTTTTTAGTATAAGAAGACAGAAATGCAAACAGATAAATTAAACATACTACATTCGAAAGAATATTATTATCTTTTATGGGAGGTGTGAAATATTTTTAAGGCTTAGGTTATTCAGAATCTTGTATTTTAATATTTCTATAGATTTAGCCAAGTGAGTATCATTTTATTTGATTTAACATTAGAGGGGGAAAAAAAATCAAACTCTACAAATCTGGGCTCCATGCCATGTATATAGTGTTTATTTTTTAACTTAAAAACCAAATGAGAAATTATATTCTCCTCACATTTCATAAATCTTTTAAGTAATGACTAGATTGAATTTTCATATCTTTAAAGAATAACAACAGTTTTGTTGGTAATAGACAGCTGACTAAGATGAAATCGAGTCCTTGCCTGGGAGACTCTATCAATAAAGAGAAAATGAAAGACACTAAGAAAAGGTGTACGACTCACATTTTGGGAAAGTAGCTGTTGTTAGTTTCAATTTTCTTCAATTAGGATGGATGTTAGTAAGGATGTTAACCCTGTCATTCTGGCTTAAGTCCAACTTGGGTAATTACATTCTGCCTACTTAAATTCTCTTTGGGCCCAAAGAGACCTTTCTCACTCACCTCACACTCTTTCCTGATGTTGTTGTGCACAGCTAAGCAGAGGCCACATTTAACCCTGGGAATGGCAGCATCTCTGTGATGAAAACTTGATCCTTCTGCATAGTATCAGTATAAATGTACTTTTGGGGTAAAGGTTTTAGAATATGCATTATATTAAAGCAAGGAAGGCATATGGCATTCTTAACTAAAGATACTTTAAAAAAAAAAAAATCCAGTAGAAGGAATTGTCTCTGACAAGGTCTCTGCGATAATGGGAGATTTTTTTAGCTTGCCCTGGCTGCAAATGTAAGATCATTATCGTTAGATCTTTAAAATACCAACAAGCAAAATATGAAGAGATTTAAAGTCACCTTTAAAATCACCCCAAAAGTTCAGTCTCAATTATCTACAATCAATGTCATTCTCCTTGGCTAGAAATTGGTACTAGAGAATAAATTCCAAGAAGAGGAAAATTTAAAAGTACAATTGATGCTGACAGTTTATCAATGGAGTGCATTTCTAAGTCTTGCTCATCTATGCACCAAACCTATGTTTATTTCTCTGCTCTTGCTTTGCACTTTTGCCACATTTTTATAGGGACATTAGATATTGCTCAAGAGTAACCTTTACTATAAGTACTTCAAACTTTTTCTGTGCAAATTCATTTGGAAATATGCATTGGGCTCCATGCACTGGAAAATGACAAAAATTTTTACAAACATTTAAAAGTTCTCATGGAAATCTCCTCTCTGTAACACTTATGAATAAAGCCACTGAAGGTTTGTATTTCTTAAGAGATTTAATTTTAAAGTAATGGTATATATACATTATACCTATGTATTTTAGCTATGATACAACTACTCATACAAAATGAATATCGATTTTAAGACATATTAAGTAAAAAATTGAAAAAATTAACAAGAAAATATAACAAAACACTTAACAAGAAAAAATAACAAAACTCTGATTGATAATTGGACAAAGAATAGGTACAAGTGATCTATAAAGACAAAAAGAGCACAGGCAATTAATGAAAGCAAAAAAACTGTCAACAGTATCGATAAGGTATAATTAAGTAAACACTAGTACATCATTGGTACAAACACTAATACATTCTAAATGGAATATAAATTGGTACAATGTATTTGGAAAGCAATTCGGTAATATTTATCAAGAGCCTTAAAAGAGTCCTATTTCTAGTAATTTCATCTCTAGGAATCTATTTTAGGAAAACAATCCTTTAAACAGATAAAGCTTTATGGACAAAAATGTTTATTATAGCAAAACATAAATTTACAATCGACCAATAAGTAAAATGAACACTAATTGTACAACAATGTCCCTGAGAAAGCTTACATTTCAGATGAAGAGATAATAAATAACGAACATGATATATAGTTATTTATACAGTATATTAGATGGTGATTGAGGAAGAAAAAAGAAATAGAGCAAGGTAAGAAGAAATGGAAATATTAACTAGGAGCAGGCTATAGTATTAAGTAGGGTGGTCAGAGTAGGCCTCTGTCAATAGGAGATATTTGAGCAAAGCTTGATTGATGTAAGAAGGTTAGCCACAGAAATACTCATGGAAAGAAAATTCTAGGCTAGAGGTAGTACTATAGAAAAGATCCTAAGGTAAGAACTTGTCTGTCATGTTTAAGAAACAGTATAAAAGTCAGTATGATCCAAGCAGAATGAGCAAAGGGTAGAAGAGTAGTGCATGGCGTTCTGAGAGGCAAAAGACAGCCAGAGCATGGGGCCTTTGAGCTAGTGTAATGAATCAAACTTTTACTTAGAATGAGATGGGGAGCTGCAGATATGAGTTGTACACAGAGAAATGGTCTAACATATTTTAACAGTATCAGTCTAGCTGATATAATGAGAATAAACTATGAGGACCAGAATAGAAGCAGAGAGGCCTATAAAATAAGCTATTATGGTTATACAGACAAGTGATAATGGTGGTTTGGATCAGGGTGCTAGGAGAGAAAGTAATGAGAAGTTATAAGATTATGAAAATATTTTGAAGAAAGGGTCAACAGGATTTTCTAACAAATCGGATATACAAAGTAAAGGAAAGAGAATAGTCATAGATGACTCAGGTTTTTGGCCTGAGGAACTAGAAGGGTGGAGTTGAGATTGACCAAGCTCAGGAAGGCAGAAAGAACTGGTTGAAAGGTGAGAGATTTCAGAAATTTCATTTCAAGAATGTTGAATTGAGTTGTCTATTAGACATGGACAGAGAGACACTGGTTATATGAGTCTGGACGCCAGGGCAGAGATCTAGATTGGATATACAAATTTGAGAGTAATTAAAAAACAAAAAACTGGGGAATTAGCTTTTGGTTAGTATGTAAAAAGTGATGACTCTGGAAGAGATCACCAGGAAACTAAATGTAAATAGGAGAGCAGTACAAGGACAGAGCTCTGGGATTCTCTAACATTAAGAGTTTCACTAGAAAAGATGAATCAGAAAGAAGTAATCAAGGAGATAAGAGGGAAAAAAAATATGACGTTCCTAAATTTGAATGAGAAAAGTAAATTTAAAAAGAAGTGGTGATCAATAGTATTATGTGATGCTGATAATCAAGATGAAGACCAAGAATTGATCATGGCGTTTAATTTCACGAAAGTCACTGGCAACTGAGATGAAACAGTTTTTATGAAGTGATGGGAATAAAATCTTTCTTGGACTAGGTTTAATATAGTATGGTTAGAGGAACTGCACCATTTCTGGCAAAGATAATCACTTCGAGAATTAAAAAATAATACTTTTGTATTTATTGTCTGTTACTACCTCTGGTAGTTACTTTCTTCCAATTTATGTATTCCCACTTCAGCTATATTCAACTTTATTTACCTCTAGCATAAAAGTATATAAGAAATTCTGTCTAAATTTCACAAGCTATGGTTAGTATTTACTGCAGAGCTACTCATATGTGCTTAATCAGCATTATTATTAGAAGAAAAACAAACCTAAAATTGGCCTAGTCCATTCATAAAGTTTGAAGCATTTAATTATTCTATTTGAAATATGCTGAAATCCTATTTCAACTCTGAGCTCAACCTGGCATTAGCTTTGGTATTAGGACTTACTTCTTAGGTTTTATGTCCATGGAGGACACTGTGTAGCTGGAGAAGGTTCAGAGTCTGTCCTGGGTATTCAGGGATCATCAGGCCATCACAGATGGTATATGAGATGGTATGGGAGGCAGTTCCTTTCCCATTCTCAAAAGTTAACTCCCTTAGGAATGATGTTATCACCTCAAACATTTCCCTCCTAACATCCTACCAATACTTTAACACTTTGACAAAGAAAACCAAAGGAGGATATAGGTTCTATTCTTAAAAGCAAGACAGGTATTGTTGGGGAAGGTCAGAGTAAAGTAGAAGAAAAAGGAGGAGAAAATAAAGAGAACAAATTAAGAATACTAAAAAAAATGAAAATATTCAATTAGCAAAATCACATGTGATCAATCCCCTTGAAATGAGCTTATATACCATCATTGGAACTCCTATTCTCTTCATAGCCCCCAGCTTGCCTCCCTAAGTGTATCTGAATAATCCCACAAGCATGATATAATCTTTATTTACTTATGTTCAACTTTATTATAAAAGATATTTGAGGCTCCCTAAAGAAACACTATAACACCAAGATGGAAAACAAAACAAAAGATATGAAACAAACAAACAAACAAAAACCCTACAAATATAAAGATACTAGGGCAAGAGGGAAACCATTCAAATCATAAGTATTCCAATTAGAAGTGCTTCATGTGCCACAAACTGTGTTACACATTATAAATGATCTCATTTAATCTTCATAGTAACTCTTAAGAAAGTATTTTTAGTTACTTGCCTAAGGTCACAGGGCTAGTAATTACCAAGAGCTGGGATTCCAGTCCCTGGTTGGCTCCAAAGGTGATTCTTTTAATCATCTAAAGATAATGGGAATAAAATCTACATGATAAACCCTTATGCAGTTAAAAGGGGTAAAAGAAAAGGGGTGAGCTTATGTTTGTACTAAGATCTTCAGTGGCCCAAGTGAAGAGGAAAACAGAATAGTTATAAGATGTTTGTACAGATAAAACAAACAAAACTTTCCCTTAGGAAAAGCAAAATCTCCACTCCTCCCACTGCACCCAACATATATATATATCTTCACATACTCATGAAAAGGATATGTACACTATAGTAGATTCTATCCTTGATGACATGCTATAATAAATACAATATCAAGTTTTGTACAACTTTTATTCATCAGGTCTTTTGATGCAAACCAATATGAAAATTTAAAATAGAATCCTTTACTACCATTTCAGGTTAAGCAGATGCAGAGAGGGAATCCAAGACAGTTGCACAGCTCTCTGATGGTCTGGCTAGATCCAAAGGTGACATTTAGGGCATTTAGGATATCTAAAGAAGTGGTTTTCAATTGGTGACAAATCATCACCTTCTTGCTCTCTACCAGATAGAAGCTCTGGATGGGAGCATGAATTGTGAAACAAATTCAAAATTTAAGTATTTTTAATAATTATAAATTAAAATATTCTTATTAGTGTTATAATACAATATCTGTAGATAGTAAAGCACAACTTCTTGATTGGTGAGAATATGCAGAAAATAGTTACACTCCATAGACAAGCCTTTGAGAGCATACGTTTTAAAAAGGTTGTGAAACACTGATTTTGATGAATAGATCACATATTCCTTGCGCAATGCGCATTGAAGCAAATTTGAGACCATATTCTAGCAAGAAGTCAGAGTGCTGAAATTTTCTATTACTGGTTAAGGGGAGATATATATGCTTTAATAATTAAATAAGCCAAAATAAAGATTTTTTCTTTCATGACAGTAAGTCTAAGCAGGACAAATCTTAACAGATGATCACTCACATTTACATAGAATTTGGCCACAGGAATGCCTATTAACAACAATAAAAAATTTTGTAAATAGCCCTGGGCCCATTTTATAATGTGATCATTTGCACTCTCGCATAGTTCTCTTTTAAGATTAACATTCTGAAGAGAATACTCTTATTTGGTGAGTAGTTCTATTTGATCATCATTTGGGAGCTTGATTATTTAAAGAATACTCAAATTTTATAAGAATTTAGTAGACAGATAAGGTCTCATTGTCAGTTAAAATTACACTCTTCCCTAACCCTTCTCTAAACAGAATTTTTTCTAAGATAATAAATAAGATAATAAGTCTTATTATCTTTACTGTGTTTGGCAGACAATGTGGTCTCCCAATCTGTACAGTAGATAGAAAGAAATCTGGCCAACTTGAGCAAGGCATGATAACTTTGAATAAATTTTTTATGTCTTCTCACAAACATGGATAACTTAAAGAGAAAGTTTAATCATTACATTAGTTTAGTTAAAATAACAGTAGCTCAGTCTGCTGAGATCTAAGCCAAAACACATTTTTTCTTGGTTCTGATAGTGGTAAACGAACAGTTGCCATGTACCTACAAATACTTAAAAATACGCAAACAAAAGAATGCTTGGAAAGCTAAGTGATTTCAGTCCTAACTCTTTTTTCGAAGGATATATTTCCAGCTCAGAATCACAAGGCCGGTTTTCTCTGTAAACTTTATTCTTGCTTTCTCAATCTTCACCCATGGTTCCTAAGTCCAAATCTCAGTTTGGTTTCCTGGTGGGATATTATCGTTTTGTTGTTTTCTGCAGTGAAAATTATATAAGAAAACCACCAGGGTGAATGAATGGTTAGGTGGATATCACTGAACAAGGTCTCCCAGATCCTGCACTTCCCAGTGACTTCCTCAGCTATTAGCGGTTGTTCCTGCTACTCACACATTTCGACAGCTTCCTATGCACTCACAGTTTCTACAAATAATGGCAGCCTTCACAGAATTCTGAATAGCTCCAGGAATCCTTCACTATGTAAAATAGACGTTAGCCTCCCCAATACTTAAAAATTTAGAAATAATTCTTGACTTTTATTTAATGAACAGTTTAATAACAGTTTATATTTTACCAAGAACTCCAGGAGCGACACCAATGTCATATAGTCTTTATATAAATAAAATCATGGTACTTTTGATTTATTAAATGGACACGGGTTTCTATCAACCGCAGAGAGAAATTTCTAGGTATTCTCCTGGACGTGTTGATGTTGTTGTTTGAGGCAGACTAAACTGACATTTCCATGTATACTTCTTGGCAATGATCAAATACAAGTATCTAAACCATACTTCTTCCTCCGTCTTGCCAGTTGTAAATTAAGACCATGAAATACCCCTCAGCCAATTATAGGTCACCAAGCTAGATTAACGCCAAATTAATAGTTACTCTACACACACACACACACACACACACACACGATTTTCTTGCTAAATATAATTGCTCCTTTTTGTGTCACATGAGTTTGTAACATAAGCTTAATTTTAATATCCATAAAAAATATGTTCTTTCTGTGTTTTTATCCCAATGAAGTATTCTTAAGGTCTATTATTTTGCATTATCTTATAATTTAGAAATGCCTTAAAATATATTATATGGAACACTTGCACACTTCCCAGACTTTAAAAGAAATTACGCCATATAAGGATTTATTATAGCACGGCTTGATGTCACTGAGATCAGAGGCAAGCTGAAGAACAAACTGAGAAAATAATTTTTTTAGGGAGTTTTTATACCAGCTGTGTTGGCTGATCACAATTCTTGTCCTCATTTCAGACTCCAGTCTGAAAAGGAAAAAGGAAAGACCCATTATGTAGAACAAGGTGACAATTGACTTCTGCAGTGATCGCCAGAATAAGACTTTTCAATCTATTTTCACCTACGGCAGGCCACCTCTGCTATCAATGTGCTCATACAAAGTAAAGAATGCTATCAAATTTTGCAAGTGTAGAATTTAGAGGAAGAACAGAAAGACAAATAATATGCTAATAAAAAATTGAAGCCGTTCAATAATTTGAAAACATACTGAATTAAAATTATTAAGAGAGTTGTCATTTTTATTCCAACACATGGAATAGTCCATGACATAGCAGAGTCAATTTTTCTCTTCACACCTTGCTCTGTGTCTTCCAGGAGTGACCTCTCTCATTTTTCAAGATCCTGCTCAAATGGCTTCTCTTCTCTGCAGGTTTCTTTGAGGACCAATTCTCCTACAGTAAGGCAGACAAAATTGTTCCCCCTTCTATATTTGGACAATACATTACACAAACCTCTATTTAGAACATTTTTTACACCATGTTATATGCTGCCGCCCACACGAATCAACAGGTTCCCATGTTTGTGAAGTTTCCCACTGTTGTAGTATATATGCACATAGGTAGAGCTTTTGTTTTTTTCCTACTAGGCATAAGGATAGTACTATGTCTTGTTATCTTTAAATCTTCACTGCCCAACAACATTTTAGTATAGGATGGGAGCTCTGTAAACAGTTGTTCCAACGTTCTCCCTTGCTAGTTCTGCTTACAAGAAAAATGACTGCCTTTTCTGAACTGCATTACATATTCAGCATCTTCCCAAAGTATGATACTATACAAACTAAAGATGAACAGTGCCCAAAATGTAGGAATAATGGAGAAAGGGAAAATTTGCTTTGTTCAAAATGTAATGGCTTATTTTTTAAAAATCCATTAAAACAACATGGGTGCTTTGTTTTGTGTCCTGCATTTGTGCAGGCTTTCTAAAGCAGCATTTATTCATTTTATAAGCAATATACTCGAATACACACCAATTTACAAAGTGATTGAATAAGATCTGAGTTTCAGTCCCTCTCCCAAATTTTTGAATGGAATAGTTTATATGTTTACATTTTATTTTAAAATCACTATTAATTATTGATACCAACTTCGGTATTCCTGATATATTATACAATGATTACAGGTAAGTGTATGTAACTCTTCAAAGATTTAAATAATACTGATGAACTAGCAGATATAGAACATATACCAAGGGACAAATGTGTAATTGCTATTACATTAAAGTCAGAGGAGAAGACACACATGATAGCCACTTAAAATACTTTCCGTGAGAGTTGTTCTATATAAAACTTTTACACTAAAGTCATTCCCAAATGTTCTTTTAGTAACTGAAAAAAATCCATGACATACATGCCCCTATTAGATCCTGCAAGATGACCAGATTAGTTACTAACATAGCTGAAAGTGGTGAACAAAGTAATAAGTGCTTCTACCAATGTAGCATGAACTGAAGTTTAAAGTCTATATTCTGTAATTCTAAAATTATTCAGTCTGTAGATTATAAAGTGGTCTTCAAGATGTAATTCGACCTACTCAACATACTAGAGTAGAATTCAAGACTAACTTTAGTTCTCTGCAGACTTCAAATATTATAGTTTTACTGTACTTTATGGCATGGTAATGTGTATATTTATGTATGTGTATATGTACATATACCTATAAATATGTAATATGTGCATAATAATAGCATATTTTATTATTCAGCCACAGAAAAAGCCTACTTATGTCTGTTCCAGAACAAGTAAAACCAAACAAGTGCTAAGTTCTGGAGCTGAGAAAAAGCTAGAACTCAGTGAGTGTGGGATGAGTTGCAAGAGATGACGTTAGAAATGGATTCACATAGAAAAAAATGAATTTTATTCTAAAAGTTGTGGATAGCCATTCAATGTATTTAAGTAGAGTATGTGTAGTGTGTTTGTGACAAAATTCGATTTACAATTTTAAAAACTCACTCTGGCTGCTTTATGGAAAATGTTTTGTGGTGAACAAGAATGGAAGCAGAGAGACCATTTAGGTAGCCCTAGTTGGAAAAAGATTTTGTGGTTCAGACTTGGGAGGTGACCACAGAGATGTAGAGAAGAGCCTGATTTCTGCAAGATTTTCTAAGTGACCATAGGTTTTTATTTCTCTGAAGCTTTTGAAACTCACAAACAAAAGAATAGTAACAATAAAAAATGCTAAGAAGCTAAACTTCCTTACAGAAGGTATGTATCGAAGGTTTGGAACATCAAGGAAAGTCCAGACACTATCATACATAGTAGGACTGAAAACTAACTCATGAAAAGTAAATGAAGGTGTCATGAGGGAAAAATGCAAGGGAATTTTGGCCTTTAAAGGCCATGAAATAAAATAAGTAAAACATTTTAGTTCTCAAGAAATATTGCATATGCATGTTTGTGATATTATCACTGCAGTATTCCCTCAATACCCTTTTTTCAGTCAGAATCATTAATATGTTATCAACGTGTCCTCTACAATAGGACACTGTCACTGCTGTGCATATCACTTATTGCTTAAACACTTATATTTGCTACTGAGGAAAACTAGAATCCTAATCACAATGATTCTGACCATTTAAAGCAATGGGCTAAGAATGTCACTCAAAATTGTGACCTCATTACTGGAGATTTTGCTCCCACGTTCAAGAGAAGTTGGGGCTGTGTAGACTAATTTTAAATTTAACAAGCAGGATGACAAGACATCTTTCTAGAGGTTTATATTGGCAATGGGGAGTAAAGAGATGAAAGTTAACATTATTTAGCTCGATTTCAGAAGATATATCAAACTCAGTTACTCAGGGCTGATTATACAGTCAAATAACCAGTGTCTTGGCTTCTATCCCGTCCAAATCCTAAAATTAAAGCACTTCACTAGTCTTTAAAATCTTGGTCTGAACTTCACAATGATGTGTGATCACTCTTTTGGATGAAATGAACAGGGCTCATTCGGGTCACTTAAATAAATTAGAAAATTGTTTTAAGGATATATAGAGAAATAGCAAAAAGTTCCACTGTATGGCTAGGCTTTATGAATATAGGAATGTCTTCAGGGTCCAAATGTAGCTCTAGTTGGATGGTAGCTCTGGTAATTCCAAAAATGTACAAGTGTTTCTCAGAAATGGGCACTCTTGATCCTTACTTTAATTCTCTCTGAGAAAATGACTTGGAGATTCCTCTATTTTGTTTACATTAACACCCACTACCAATTGATTATTTTTCTATATTTCTGGCTAATATTTTTGAAAAAGAGAAAAAACCGGGCCTGATGATCACCATTGCACATGTCTGGGCAGAGCTCACAATCAATGACAAATCATAGTTACTAGCCAGCTCATGGTTTGGCTACTTGGGGTTAGAAATTGACTCTAGCCCAGTTAGCAGCAAGGTCAGGACTTTGTGGGATCAAGTACAAAGGGAACAATGTCATTTTTCTATCCTTTCCACAATGCAATGCTTCTCATTTCTCCTTTTCTTAGCAGTGTGCCTCTTCAGAATATGCCATTACAGGGTTGACTAAGGGACAGAGGACCAAAAAGCAATTGTATATTCAACATTTACAAATTTGTAAGTTACAAATATTTATACACTTTACTACTGATTAAAACTATTGTAAGAGATTGAGAGAAAAAAGAGATTGTAAAAATCAGATCTATGTTTTTCTTATTGTATTATGGTGATTTTATATAGCTTTATAACGATATTACAATGAGGACTGGCTATTTTGGTAGATATGCTCATGATTAGCTATTCAGATGCTGTTTGAAAATCACGAAGGTTTGGTAGATTCACATATTTTAGATGATATTGGATTTCTAAATGCAAAGAATGATTTATAGTTTAAAAATACAGTCAGTCTGTATATAAATTGCATAGCTTTGAAAATTAGAATGAACATTTTCAGTATGCTCTATATAAAAATCCTGGGAATTTTCTAATATTTTCTAAAATTGTATTTAGTTACTCTTGCCTAATGTTTTATAAAACATTTTGAATATTTTGGATCCACAATGACTCCATTTTGCTGACTAGTGTTTAAGGGAAAATACACAGCTAAGTAAACTGTATCAGTCTGATGGGGGAAAAATACTTCTCTTCAAGCATGAGATCATCTCTTTTCAAAAGGAGCTCAGCTGTTTTAGACAAATAATGATGATGTTAATGCAAATGTATTTAAGAGTTCTATAATCGTTTGGCAAGAAGAGGTTCCCACATGGAAAATAGTCATTGGAAATTATGTTATGCCTTCAGTTAAATACAGCATCATTTTCCCAAAGGATTCTCAATAAATATTACTTGTTGATAATGATTTATGAAGTCAACAATATTCATAGTTTTTAAAACACTAGAGAGTCTTATCTAATAACTATGAAATTCTGCCGGCATCGTTTTTAAAAACTGAGCTTTAGTTCTGTGATTCTTCAATGCTTCATTCCCCTTCTTGACCTCAGTTTCTTTTTAACATTATTGGCCTTGGTAACATTTTTAATCTTGAGTTTCAGGGACATTGAAAAATACGGAAAGGGTATAGCTAAGAGGTGAGAAGGGCTACTGTGTTAATGAAGGAATGAACTTTTTGTATATTATGGTAGAAGGCAGACTAAAAAGGGAGGGGGGTGTGGACGTAAGAAGGAAGCAGATTTCAGATACAGAGAGAAAAGGAACCTTACAACAATTCAAGATAATGAACAACAGACCAGACTGCTTCTTCAAGCTCATTCTCCCTACACTAGAATGTTTCATGAAAAGATGGATGACTTTCTCTCAGGGATGGTGCAAAAAGAAATCTTGCATTGGAAAAGAGTTTGGACTATTGGATGGTCTGGTCCTTAATATCCCTCCATCAGAGAATCTACAATTCAATGAAACAGTAGGCAAAATCATGTACTTACTCCTGAAAATATCTCCTGATAAACTTATGATTTCTTTCCAAATCTTACCTTGAACCTCGAACCTAACTTTCACAAATGAATGCAATCTTGTTGGCACTCTGTTTCTTTTAAAAAGTTAAACATCAAAAGTGTCCAAGTTGTTCAGATTCTTTCCCGTTAATAGTTTTCATTCTATAAAAACTATAGAATTTCTACAGCCACACCAGAGTTCATTTTAATTAAATCTAACATAACATTTATAATGTCTTAGAGTAAACACTCTATAAAACATTGATGTGGGGCAGGGAAAACATGATTCAAGCTACAAATTATAACTGACCACACCTCACTAACCAATCTCTTAAGTAATAGCTCGCTAATTGAGCGTCATATCAGCTTTGTTTTTCTTTCCTTATAAACATCAAATAGATTCTTCTTAAAGATGATTTCTGCTAGAATTTTTTTTCAACTATGCAACTTCTTTAGCACAAAGTTATTAACTCTATGACTGCATATGCATGAATGTGTTATAAAATAAATTTGGTAGTTAGCAACTAGCATTTTTAAAATAATCTACAACAGGATAAAAATATAAAATGAAATAAAATAGGCAAGTAAAGAAAGTCTTCGAGCCCAGTGCACATATGAGTATAAATATTTTTGTGAAACTTTTGTGTTAGGTGTGTGTGGGGGAGTGGTATGGTGTAATGGGTCACAGTACAAAATATGTGGTTTACAAAAACATATCACAGTAAAAATACACTTCTTATTGTGTGTTTGAAAAAAGTAACGGTGGAAAATACACTTCTCGTGGATGGTTGAAAACTTTTGATATTTTCAAGGTCCTGCCACTTAAGAATATGTACATCAATATAAGAAAAAGTGTAGCCCCCATGATGATAACTAAGAGCATGAGGCAAAATAAACATTTGTAGAAGGTTCTCCAGCTAGGTTAGAGGGAAACTTGCTTCAGTATCTAGAGTCATGTCCCTGATTCTACCAGGTAGAAAAAAAGAGGAAAACTGAATTCCTGCTCAGAGTTCTTCACAGGGTAACTCAGCTGGGTGGAGAAGCTTGGCTCCTGCTGTCCATAAATGTTTAGAAGTTTATTATACATAATTATAAAATACACGCGCATTAGGCAGTTTTCTATAATTCATACAATTGTGAACTCAGCTTTTTCTTCTTTCATTCTTACTATATTGCCTGGTATAGAGTTTTGAACACAGTGAGTGAGCAATAAATGCTTTCTGAAGATAAAAATAAGAGGACATTAAAAAGTTTTATAGTGTTAATAATGGCCTTACTGAAAAGTTAATATGTGAAAGTATTCTAGTTTTATATATCTATGTTTCTATGATTTATCACATTAGAATGAACAGCATCAATGTGCTACAGCCTTTCCAAAAATGGAATGATACTCAAAAATGTTCTTTCCCTCACACAATTTTTAAAAGATAGAAAGCCCAAGATAAATTACTGATTTGCTTTAATATTTTGTTTCTGGGGAAAGCATGAAATTCCAATTTCAGAGTATTCCTAAGGAGTTACTTAGATGGGAATCACGGTGACCACTTATTAATATGTACTCACTATACATTTCCACATCCAGTCATGGATGCTGTTTTCATGGTATTTACACATCGTTTAGCTTTCTTCAGTACCTCTACCTCATATGACAACATTAAACATAGAGGACAATTCAATTCAGCAAATTTATCATTTATGTCAGCCTCCAGATTAAAAAAAAAAAGCTTTCTCAGGGAAAATTACTATATCTGCTGTCTAAGCATATCATCAGCCTCTTAAAATTAAGACACAAACAAAAATCTTTGAATTTGGAGTCAGGAATACCCAATCCCTAACCCCTGTTCAGTTATCCAAAGTACTTAGCCTCTGAGCTTTGTTTCCTAATCTAGGAAGTGGGAATGAAATGTTTAATAAATGCATCTTGAGGTTTGTGTGTGTACGTATACAATGGTATATATCTACATGAACAAAGCAAGCAAAAATAAGATACTTTGGGTAGGGAGCAGAGACAATACTTCCTTAAGATCTAACTAGGAAACTCTTGAGTTTTCCATTTGGTTAAAAATTTTGCTCATGTACACCACAAAGATTATGAGTGCATGATAAAGATGCCAAGAAAATTAATCTAGATGCTTTTCTAATCTGCTTAAGAACATCTCCAAGACCAAAATCTTCATCATGTCAATGCAGGTATTAAGCCCATTATGTGTGACATTAAAATTCTCCTAATTCAGTGTGTTAGTATTCAGAGCATGTTCTTATTATTTTTCTCTCTCTCATTTCTTTCATGTTATCATTTATTGTTGTTTGTTGATGTTTCCTCTAAATAAAAATTTGGTTTCCTCCAAAGGGATAAGTTAGCTTTCTTAGGAAAACATGTCACCCACATCATTCACATAAATCTCCAGTGTCTGAGGAACCCGTCAAGACTTGTACTTTCATCCTTTACTTTGGGAATTAACTGCTATCAGAGGTTGTGTATGGATTGTGCTCCAGAAAACAGATATCCATGCCTACCAGATTTGAAATGTGCTCTAGACTCTTTTAGGGCCAGGAATATACTGATAAGCTTGAGCCTGTAAAAAGCCAGGTTTACACACAGATCAGACATTAAGATCTCCCTAGATAGGCTACACATGGTTCCTGTCCATTTTAGTGGCAGGACAAATGCTAAGGCCATTCATAGACACTACAGCCACCTATGAGTGGATCTTCGGAAATTAGACTAAAGAAGGTCATTTCTTCAAGTAGAAAGGCCTGAAGATAATTTCTAAGGTGTAATTAGCCAGTCTGATTTCTAAAAACAAATAGAATTACTTATATAGAAAGCTATTAGCTATATTTATAAAATACCTCTAATAGATTTTAAGCAAGTTACACTTGGTCACTTGATATACTAACATTAATAAGAAGGAAATAATTAAGAGTCAACTCAAAATTAACAATTGTTGAAGCCTAAACCCATCGTTGTTAATCTATGCTGTAATTACTCGTTTATCTTCTTTTCTTGCACCATGTTATAAAGTCTTCCAGCGGAGACCAAATATCTTTTTTCCTGCATCTGTCACATAGTAGAGATTCAAAAGAGGTTTCAAAAATGTGCTGATGCAACAAAAATAGCAATAAAAAATAGAAATTGGTAGATAGCTGCTACTCTTTAATAGTTCCATAAAAATTATTCTAAGCAACTTTTAATTTTACACATACTATTTCATTATATTTACTTGTTAATATAAAGCCCGTTGCCGGTTTTAAATTAATTTGTTGACTTATCAGTACATATTGCTAAATTTAACAAATGGTCAGTAAGCCTGAATCTACAGACAGCTCAAGCATTGTACAATGAAAAAAAAAAAAAAAAAAACACTTGATTTGGAGACAGGAACCCAAGATCTGATCCCAGTTTCATCATCAATTCATTGAATTACAAGGAAAGTGATTTCAGCTCTCTGAACCTGTTTCCACATCTGTAAAATAGAGAACATTATTCTCTCCTTGTTTATAGCATAGAGTTGCTGTGAGAATCAGTGACATAATGGATGAGATATCAAGCTGAAAGCACCGAACAATCGTTATCTATATTTAACCCTAGAATAGAAATCATAATTTTCAATTAGTGTAAGCTATTTCCTTTGTAGGAGTAACAGTTATATCATAGTATTTTTAGGAATATTGATTCCACTGCCGTTTATATTAGAAAATAGCTACGTTTATAGTATTGACTAATTGAAATCACACACAAAAAACTGTTAATGAAATGCTTCCATTTTCTCCTACCTTCCAGGAGAAGCAAAATGTTAGAAATTGTCATTGTCCTCTTGCTTAAATTACCCTGGTTTCCACAATAAACATATTGTATGACCTGAAATAATGCTTTTTGTAAAGCTTGTAGAAAACAAAAATAAACACAATCCCTTAATGAACTATTTGAGCTAGGCAATAATCAACAATGGCTATAGCAACCTTTGGTTTAAAAGTTGATCAGAAATTTTGCAATGGACAGTTCAGACTGATCATATCTAAATCCAATGACCAACCTAAATATCTCAAAAAGAGAAACAGATAATCTGTGCTTTCTTGTGTAATATAATAGAAAAAATGTTGCTCCACTTTTACTGTTTCCAGCAAAAATTCAAACCCGAATCTCATCAAATTGAAACAAAAGATCATATTAAACAATATTACTGAGATGTAATCAACACAATCTCATGTGTAGGACATTCTAGTTTCTTTGATTAATGAATTGCGATAAAAAAGAGCAAGAGAAAACTAATGATTTGAAGTGCCTTAGAAACATATGAACCAAATGCAATATTTGAAACTTGTTTGAATTCTGATTTGAACAAACCAAATGAAAAAATATAAATGTGACAATAAGAGAAATTTGGACACTGACTGGATTCTTCGTGGTACTAATATTATTATTTTTTAAGATATGATAACATTACTATCTTATGTAAAATAGTTTTTATATTTTATAGGTTCAGACTGAAGTACTTATGGATGAAATGATTTGATATTTAGGGTTTGTTCCAAAGTAATCTAACAGCAATAGCAGTAAAGTAAGTGTGACAGTCGAAAGAAGATTGGCCATGTGTTGATAATTGTTAAATCTGGGTAATTCACACATAGAGGTTTGTTATATGATTCTATTTATTTGTATGGTTATACATGTTTGAATTTTTCACAATTAATTTTATAAAAATAGAATTAATACAAATCCAAGAAGAATCTTACCTTATGCAACAACTAGAACTAGAATCACTTAAGATATGCACAAACAAAAATACACATTTTACATACCTTTAAGCATATAATGAGAAAGAGCTATACATATGGTTGAATTCTCAATTACAAGAGGAGAGAAAATACCTAAATATAGAGGAACTCCAGACACTAAAAACCTGTTAGAATTATAGTGAATAACAAACCTATTTTCTACATAAAGAAGGATCATATATTCCTTGGAATAAAATCTCATGCCTGTTAGAATGGCTGTCATTAAGAAGATAAAGATAACAAAGGCTGGCAAGAAAGTGGAAAAAGGGAACCTTTATGCACTATTGGTGGGAATGTAAATTGGTACAGACACTATGAAAAAAGTATAAAGATTCTTCAAAAAAATTAAAAATAGAACTATCATATGATCCAGCAATTCCACTTATGAGTACATATCTGAAGGAAATAAAATCACTATCCTGAAGAAATACCTGCACCCCCGAGTTTATTGCAGCATTATTTACAATAGCCAAGACATGGCAACAACCTAAGTGTCCATCAATGAATGATGAATGAATGATTAAAGAAAAATTACATACACACACACACACACACACACACACACACACACACACACTCACTTGAATACTATTCCTCCATAAAAAGGAAGGAAATCCTACCATTAACAACAACATGGATAAATTCGAAAACATTATGATAAATTAAATGTCAGACAAAGAAAAACAAATATTGTATGATCTCATTTATATGTGGAATCTAAAAAAAACAAAACTCAAAGAAATAGAGATAGGATTGGTGGTTGTCAGGGCAGGGAGAATTGGGTAAAGGTGGTTAAAAGGTACAAACCTCCAGTTATAAGATAAAATAAGTTCTAGGGGGTGTGATGTACAACATGATAATTACAGTTAACGATACTCTATTGTATATTTGAAAGTTGCTAAGAAAGTAGATATTAAAAGTTCTCATTACAATGAAAAATTGTAACTATGTAACTATGTGATGAATGTTAACGGAACTTATTGTGCTAATCATTTTGTAACATACGGTTGATCCTTGAACAACACGGGGTTTAAACTATGCGGGTCCACTTACACTTTTGTTTCCCATAAATATTGTGAACATATTTTCTCTTCCTTATGATTTTCTTAGTAACATTTTCTTTTTTCTAGCTTCTTCTGTTGTAAAGATATTATATATGGTACGTATAACATACAAAATATATGTTAATTCACAGTTCCTGTTATTGGTAAGACTTCCAGTCAGCAGTAGACTATTAGTCGTTAACTTCTGGAAGAGTCAAAAGTTATAATAGGTGAATTTTCTCCTGTATGAGGAGGTTGGTGCCGCTAATATCCACATTGTTCAAGCGTCAACAGTATACATATATCAAATAACTATGGTGTACACTTTAAAATTACACAACGTTATATGCTGATTATATTTCAATAGAACTGGAAAAAATAAAAATAAAAAATAAAACAGTGCTGTTATTGGATGAAACAAAAGAGTTAACAAATCAAAATGGATAACTAAAAGAGGCCATTCATGTGGACAGGCTGCACTCTTTATTCTGATGGAGAATCTTTCCCAGTGCTAAATATAAGCACTCCTGAATGGTACAGCTCAGATTTTAAAAAATTTGTATGTCCCTGTACTTGATTATCAGTTATTTTATTATGTTAATTTGAATGTAATTAACAAGTATTAATATTTTGTATTATATAAGGAATTCTTACATTAATTCTAATTTTTGAATTTAAAAAGCTCTATTTGTTCCCGAGTGGAGAAAAATTTTATAACTGAAAATATAGAATTTATAATGTCACGGTGATCAAAATCACAACTGACAAGTATAGCTGACTGTCACAGTGTTCCTCTCTTTTGCAATTAACCATTCCTTAGTATATCCCTTTGAGTCCATTGTTATTGTTATTAGAATGTGGGGGGCATTAAAATATTCTTTAAAAAGTTAAGTAAAAGTTCTCTATTTTAGAACATTGCAGAAGAAAAAAAAGATATCCCCACAAACCATCTGTTCTTCATGTTGACTAAGTAGGTATTAAAAGTTAGTAACTAACAACTAGCAGTGAGGTATACTCTTAAATTTTCCATGGTAATGTACTCTTCTTTATATTTTGTAAAATAGTAAAAATAATGTTTTCCTGAACTTCCTTTAAATACACACACACACACACGTACACACACACACACAGGTTAATAAATGGCTATTTTAAAATTACAGCATAAACACCAAATGGTAGAACTATTCAATAACTCAGATGTAATTTGCAATCCATCTGTACCATATGTTAGAAACATTCAGTATACATTAAGTCTAACTAAATCTTTAGGAAACTATAATTATTTTCTTCCTGAAACTTTCCATTCATCACAATATCATAATCATAGAAAGAAATCTGTCCTGTATAAAACAGGTGTTAAAAGAGACCATAAGAAATCATTCTACAATATCCCAGTCTTTGCCTGTGAGAATACTGGCTCCAGCAATTTCAAAGAAATCTATGACTTAAATATGATTGATGTGTACAGAGACCATTTAATCCTCTGGAACTTGTCCTAGGTTATCAAATTCTTCTCAATGCTAAATAGTGGTCAAAATGTATAACACTACCTAAACATTGCTCTAGTCGAATGCTTATTTAGTAACTTCATTTCTTCTTTTCTTATACTTCTGGCAAATCTATCTTCCATTTCTAGTAAAATAAATTTTACATTATAAAAATGGATTTAAAAATCTAAATTTTAATTGAATTTTTTTAAAACAAAGTAAAGGAAAACCAAAAGCATCTATTTTCATTATTCTGCAACAAAATTAATTAGATTACATGCTTATAACAAGAAAGTATTTACTATACAATAGAATTCTAAACCATAATACAGAGGGGATAAGTTCTGAGTATGACATCTGCATCCTTTATTGTTCTATTAATGTAATTTAGCATTTATCTAAAAATGCTAAATGTAGTACTTTAATGTTCAACATTTTGGGGATAGAATTCAGTAAGTTTTTAAACATAACTGTTAGCTTCATTAAAGGCACATGTAACGGGAGAGGAGTAAAGCCAGTGCCAGAGTTTTAAGATAGACAAGCAAGCCCTCCATTTTACTATGGTATCTGAGTGTGGTCACAGCATGACATTTAGAGATTGAGGTGGGCTTCTCTCAGAGCATAATATTTAAAACACGAAGCTTGGTCTGAGACAGCTAAGCTGACACATAACTTACAGATGATAAACTCTTCAGTTCCTAAATGTTCAGTTATTGCAATGGAAAAAAAGTATGTGCTTCTATGAACTGTAACTGACATTAATTGTATGTGTCTGTATTTCATCTTCACTGGGTTTTCTGGGGGGGGGTGGAATCTGTCAGAATATAAGAATTCATGAAGAGGAAATATTTACTATATTATTTCATGGTAGGTAGCCTATTATTCTTGCAGAATGTTACAGAGCAGGCAAAAACTAGACATTCAGAGATTGAACTGCAACAAAGGAAAACAAGAAGTGTTAATATTTTAGAAATTGTTTGTTATATATAAATTAAAGACAGAAAAGTAATATGAATTTTATTTTCTCAAACCTTAGTATGATGTTAACTATAATAAGGTGGTCTAGGGTGAAAGACTTATCTATGAAAAAAAATAATAAAAATGCCCCACATCTGAATCAGAGGAAAATAAATTCATTTTTCACCTCTTTCCAGAAAGATATTAAATTTGGACAACCTTATGTACTGTTTCAACCAATATGAATTTATGTTAGAAAAGTAAACAAAGACTTGCTTTCTTCAAATATTCAGAGAATCTTTTCTTTAAAGGAAGTGTAGGTGCACTACACTTACTAGATTAAGACACCTGTAGCGCCAGAAGTGGCTTTAAAATTGGTCTAGTCTCATCCCCAGCCTTACTTCACTTCTGGTTTCATAGGTGAGGAAACTGAGACCCAGAAATTATTTATGACTAACAAAAGATCAAAGCTACTGTGAAGATGGTATTAAAACTGAACTATACGAATGTGTTTACTCCCAAAGTTTACCCTTTTAATGAGTACAACAAAATTCTGCTGACTCCTTGATATTAAAATTTGAAGGCAACTTTCAAATTTAGCTGAAAATTTCGTACATTATTTCCAAATGCTCATATAACTTTCCACAACTGCCTTTTTTTTTTCATCTTTGGAGCAGCACAAGAAACTTTTGATGTTGAAGAACGTAGACACTGCCAACACAACAGGCAACATCAGTAGATAGTAAGGTAGAATTGTAGAAGTGTTTCTTCTTCCTTATTGTGAAAGTTATGCTGTTTCTACACCTATAGAACCATGAACATAGGCATAAACTTTCAACAAATATTCTCCAAAAGATCAGAAGTTGTACTTACTGTACAGCTGAAATAATCAGAATAAAGCTTTGCTGATTATTTTTAATTGTGAGATCTCAGCTCCAGTTACAACATAAGCATTTTCAACTTTAGGAAACAACATTGCTTCTAGTCAAAATATACAAAATAAAGGTAGAATTCACATTAAAGTAACATGCTTTGTAGACCTGGGATATGTGCAATTTATTTTTCCAAAATGCAGTGACCTCATTGAAAGAAGGATCAAACCAAACCTCAAGATAAAGTGTTTATGTTAAAATAGTAGATATATGTACAGCTGTTATCTACTCATTTTGGAATATAATAAGAACCTAGCAAAGACTAAAGAAATAGAATGTATGTGTGTGTGTGTGTGTGTGTGTGTGTGTGTGTGTGTGTGTGTGTGTGTTTAGTTACAGGAGAATCACATGAGGCAGTATTATTTGGCCTGAATAAAGGAATAAAATATGATTCTGCATGGGCCTCAGCAATTACATGGAGGTCTTCACTACTGAGAGAACATACCTTGTCAAAGCTCACTATCTTCAAAAAAGATCAAAGCCAAAAAAAAGGACTAGATTTGTAAATTAAATTATTTAATTAGACTTGTAGAGATGGTAGAATTTTTACTATGTCATTTCAGGTCCTCCAAAAAGCAAACAATATGACAATTAGATGTTCAAGAGATATATTGGGGGAAATGTATAAGAATCATAAAGGAAGACCAAGCAGGAATGAGTATGGAGAAACTTCAGGGTGCAGTACAGGTCTGACATCTAGGAAACAACAGAGGAAAAGGACTGCATTGGAGACACATGGGTCCAACGTTTCAGCCAAGCTGATGAGGAATCACAAAGACAGGTCCGAAGGTGCGGCCACTGGAAGATGTCTACCAGCTATGACAGCTTCTCGACGGAAGATATGAGCAGTTTACCTCTGTAGCCTCCACACTGATTTCACAAATTTTTTAAGTCACCAGTAAAGTTATAGTTGTTTTAGTTTTTAAAATGTCCAGGATTCAGGAAGTGAAAATAAACTCTGGTGATTCCTTTCTTCACATTCATTTGGCTTTAAACTTATTTGGCAATATGTTAAAACAAACAAACAAAAAAGATGAATTTTTAAACTGAATTACTCAATCTCAGGCTGTTCCTCTTACTTTGTATAAATGAAAACCATTTTGTTCATTCTAAGTAAGCATTTCATGACAGTGGGTTAAATTAAAATAAATTTTAATTCTTATTTGAAGATAGATCACAATCAGAACGCCTTTTGTCTTTCTAGATTGATTTAAAGCAAATTGTTCTATGTACTACAGCAATTTTAAATGTATTTAAAGTTTTTTTTTTTTAAATTAGAATTATGTGAAATAGTCTAGCAGTTTAACTTTAAACGAGGCAATTAGCTGGTTATAACTGGAACTACCAGGCCTTATTTAAAATAATGAGGTCTGACAGTTATGGAATTTGAATTATTCATTGATAACTAGCTTTTCCTCATCTGCAAACCATGGCTAACATTAATAACAGAGGTGTAAGTGTGATAACCAAAGAGTCTGACATTAAGAACACACACGCAAAAGTGCTAAATTCTTATTTAATTAAAAAGGATCATGATAGCAATATTTTTCCTGCAAGAAAATCATTAGCAAAATGTGTTTTCTCATACATTTCCTCTTTCTCTCTTTCTGAAGTAAATTTTGCATAAAGAAATAATTGTTTTGATTACATGCAACAAAATAATTTCTTAATCAGGTATTACCAGTAAAATATAAAGAAACATAAACATTTGTAATGGTTAAATCTTTAAAATAATCATTTTAAAATTCAAGCTCCCTTATTTGTTACCCCTAGAAATAAGTACATTATATACTTCAACTTTTTAATTGAAAGAGAAAAGTAGAGCGTAATAAATTACGTGCAAAAAGGCAAATAACTCAATTGATGATCATTTAATTGAAGTGAATACTGTGATTACCATGAACCAATTTACTTATTGGCAGTGCAATTCAAAACTAATGGAATAAATCAAGTTATAGCTTCCCATAATTTTGTAACAAAGAATGAAAGTTTGCAAGAGGTCATTAAGCATAAATTCATATTGTCCTTTACAGTCAAAATGGTGTAACTAAAGGAGGAACTACCCTTGTATGTATGTTTGCACGGGCAAAACTCAGCCATGACTACAAACCGTTTCTTTCTATACTGAAAAATGGTTTTAAAAAGAACAAGCAACAAAAAACACCTGTCCCTTGGTTTGTTACTCTTGTTGCTGTGTGTAATTCTCAACAGCAGAGCACATGAGTAAATCAGTACCTATTTTTCCAGTGCTGACACTGAGATAGTCTACAGCCTGCAGTAATCAGGTTGACTATGTGCCCCACTCGACTCAGGATAGCATTGGTTTATGCCTATTGTTTCAGTGTAATTAGTAAAACATACGTAGAGTGACCTTGTTTACTCTCCAAATCATCCTAACTAGACCATTCTTATGATAATAGTAATAATGCTCCCTCCTATCGAGGACTTACTGTGAGGCAGGCCCTGAACTAGTTGCAGGCCCTAGTTCAGGCCCTTTTGTGTTATTATTATCTCCATTTCATAGTTGAGAAAACTGACCTTCTAAGAGGTCAAGTAACTTGCCCAAGGCCACACATTTAGGCTGAGAGCTATGATTCAGATCTTGGTCAGCCTGAATAAAAATTCTTGCTCTTAACCATTACCCTAGATTCCTACTGTTCTTCAACTCGTGAAAATCCATGCCTTATTATAGAAAACCATGAACTGATAGTCCCAAACACTTTTCAAATATACCCCGACATCAGAAATCCAACAAGTTTTATATGGCATGAGTGGCAAAATAATTTTAAGTTGAGAAATTTACACAAACAAAAATATAACCAAACATCAAAATAGATCAAGTAAAATAGCACAGGCAGCTAACAGGGCCCGAAAATTCCCTGTTTCAAGTTTTCTTTCTGGTATTTATCAGCAGCATAGCTTAGAAAAAGAGTAAGTGACTCTAGTTAAGCCTGGAGTGTCCCAAGAGTCCAAGTAAAAAATGTCCCAAAATGGGCTCTTGGATTTGTCTCTGTGACTGGATTTATGGCTCAGTGCCTATGCATTTGTAATACAGTGGTCTTTTTAGCAAGACTTACAAAGGGAGAATTTGAAAAATGGCTTTTTTTATTGGTGCAGATATATACGCCATAACCTGATTTTTTTTTTGTCAGTACAGATGTCAGTTACAGTATACCTATCATGCTCTGCAGATTGTGTCATTGGTCAAGAAAGGAGAGAAACCCCAATATAATGATTAATAATCAATGTGTCTGGCCTTTAAGTCCACCCAGAGGAGAAATGAAACACTGATATAGAATCTCTCCCTTAAGGAAGAAAAACACTGAAGGTGGAAAAAAAGGGCAGATGAGCTACCCTTAGAGGAATATAAATAGTGGAGCTGTCTAGTGTGGGGTTCTGCTTGGTTTGGTCTAAAATGTTGTAAGTGAATGATACATGAAGTTTACATCATAGTTTCTTTTTGTAATAAAACCATTAATATAAAATAAAGCAAAATATAAGAATATCATTTTAGTGTTTTTGTTTTTGTTTTTACAGCTGCCCTGATGTCTCCCTGTTTCTTCTGATGGAGCTACACAGCTTGAAACAGAGGAAGGAAGACTTGGTCATTGTGTCTATTACTAATGATATCTGGGCCAGGAATTATTACAATTTCTTCCAAGCTAGAGTCTAGTGAGACTAATTCTTAAAAAAAAAAGCTAATCTGTCTGTTTGTTGTTGCCTAACTCCTTAATTTTTTACTCCTCTTTTCTCACCTCTCTACTTTCTGTTGTCTCCATTTGTCCCTTAAAAAAAATCTGACAGAGCTATGTGAAACTCCAACACACTATTCCACTGATTATTTTATGCTAATGAATGAGCTATCTAGCAATATAATATTTCACTTTTTGAGCTCTCCTGGTGGTAGCATAAGATAAATTCTAGAGTACCTTTAATTAACTAAAGGAAGCAGAAAAAAAATCTCTGTGGATTAATAATATGAACAAAATAACAGATGAGGATGGGAGGGGGCAACGAAATGGTAGACAAATCTTAGAGAGTTAATTAAAACAAAATTCGTGCTTATTTTTGCCTCTTTATCTGCAGACGGTACTGATGCCCAGAAACAGTGAATGAAAACTTTTAAATGTTCTAATTCTTCCTCCAAGAATATTTAGTCTAAATGCCCCATCCTTCCCATTCCATCTGCCTTCTACCCTCCAGCACCAACCCACATGTTTCTATACATAACAACTCAGATTTTGTCCTAACGTTTTTTCACAAAACTTCAGACTTTGTTCAAAATTATGAGGGCAAGTCTCCTCAGACAGGGGCCCTCAGTGTTTGTTAGATTTTTGTTAGATTAGTAGATTGAAATGAACTACTTGAAATAACTGAAGCTGTGTGCATGCTGACAACAGCTTGATTGCTTTACTCTCAAGCATTGATGGAGGGTATCACTGATAATCCTGACAGAAGAATCAAAGCAATTCATAGGATAAGGCCATGGTTATTTCCGTAAAAGTCATATTAAAAATCGAATTGTCATCAACAAACTGGTTATTAAAAATAACTGCTACAAAGACTGGAAAAAAAACCTGCATGAATGGCAAGACAAAGAAATCCAAGGCTAGCCAAGGGAAGAAAATGGAAACAGGTTAAAGACCCACATGTCGGATGCGCCTTGTTATTTGGGCTGCAGCAGTTCCTGGACTTGTGAACAAATGGACAGCATCTTCTTGATTTTAATTAAATAGGAACAAAAACAATGACAAACACAATGTAAGTCTGGGACCATCTTAGCAAAATTGTAATTAATTTCTAATTCACTCTCAGTATTTTTGTATGTTCAGAATTTCACATAACAAAAATACATTACTTTTATAGTGACTGCTGTTCCTAGCACTATAAAAATAGTAATATAATATATCAATATATAATATTGTTAACTAAATAACAAGTACAAGAAATATCCAAGCATCATGCCTAAAGAGAAACTTGGAACTCCTTATTTGGAAATTAAAATAATACCTTCTTTCCAAAAATGTTTTGAATTCTTTGTAGTATGCAATAGTAGTCCCTAGAGACTGGTTAAAATTCCATGATAATTAATATTATTTCAGTGAAAAACTAAAAATACCCAGATCCTTTTCTACATTCAGTATTAGAGAGAGGTCAGCCTGGCAATATCTTTAAATAACAGTAATTCTGCCTGGACCAAATCTCATATTTTCCACATTAGTCCCAGTTCTTACTCTACAGGTTGGAACCTCAGCAAGCTTCAAAGTGTGTAAAGCTGCTAGAGCTCCTTGTTGACAGGATACCCTAAAGACAAACGTAAAGGTCAGCCTTAAATAAAATTGGTTCTCAATTTTATAATAAGCGTAAGTTTCTTCTTCTTCCCAGTGCCCTATGACCTCATGCAATTCTCTGGCTTTCTGGAAAAACGGGCTGCCACATAAGATTGTGCAAGTTGTAGGCAAAGGTATTCAGCCAAAGGAGAATATGTGGGGCTGAAGTCCAGGTCATACCCCCCTTAGCAACTTTTGTACCCAGCCTGGAGTCTACATCATCCTGGAGAAATGTAAATCAACCACCCAGAATGAGTGGGGTTTTTATTTTGCAATTCATCCTAGGAGAGGGATCTATTATAAATTCATCAAAAGGTGCTGTATGTACTAGCAGTGACCATGAAAAAAAGCCACTTTGACACCCTCTTAGCTCTTCACTTTCAAGCATCCTCCAAGTCTATGAATCTTGTGGTTCACTATTGCAATTCTCTTGTCCTATGTTCCAGGCTCTTGGGGTTCTAGTTGGAGATAATATCTGAAAAATAATTCAAACTAAGATGTTAATGGTTAAGATCAAATAACCTTGTCTTTCTATGAAGAATTTTTGCATTTTAACTGGTGGCTTAGACTTATTCCAAAACACGTAGAGCTATAGAAAATTTATGTACTGGCAAGGCTGATGAGGAAGGTATTTTGCCTTTTGTCATTGCAACCTTACCTACCTAGATGTAGACTGGTCCTTTCAAGTGTTCTTTGTAACCCAACAATATACCCAATATCTTCTTTAAATTTGATCCAGGGCCTATGCATTCAAAAATGTTTGAGTTGTGCAAAACCATCAGTTGAAGATACAGTAGCTTCTCCCACCCCTACCCCCCATCTGCTGCTTTACTTTCCATGGTTTCAGTACTCATGGTCAACCACAGTCCAAAAATATTAGATGGAAAATTTCAGAAATAAACAATTCATAAGTTTTAAATTGCATGCCATTCAGAGTAGCACAATAAAATCTTGTGCTATCCCACTCTGTCTCACTCAGGACATGAACCAAGCCTTTGTCCAGTGTATCCATGAGGTGTATGCTACTTGTCTGTTAGTTGCTTAGTAGCTATTTCAGTTATCAGATCAATTTTCATGGTATCTCAGTGCTTGTGTTTAAGTAACCCTTATTTTACTTATCGATGGCCCCAAAGTGCAAGAGTAATGAAGCTGACAACTCAGATATGCCAAAGAGAAGCCATAAAGTGCTTCCTTTAAGTGAAAAGATGAGTACATTACAATCAGATATTGAGAGCCCACATTCACATGACTTTTATTTCAATATATTATTATAATTGTTCTATTTTATTACTTTTTATTGTTGATCTCTTACTGTACCTAGTTTATAAATCAAATGTTGCCATAGGTATGTACATATAGGAAAAACTATAGTGTACATAAAGTTCAGTACTATCTCCGGCTTTAAGCATATGCTGCAAGTCTTGGAACATGTCCCCTGTGGACGAGGGGGGACTACTATATTAAAGATGAATAGGCCAATGTCTGACTCTATAAACAGAGACTTAAAAGATTTCAGTTCAAATTCTGAATATTCAGAGGCTGTGTGACTTTGGCCAAATCACCTCATTTACTTAAATAGTATAAGACTATTCTGAGGTGTAAATTAGACATTTTTGGCAAACCTTAGCAAAATGGCAGAAAAATAGCAGACTCAAATAGGATGAAAGGATTTAGAAGCAAAAAAATTCATAGCTCCTGTGGATCTGGTACCACATATACTACTAATAATACAACCAAAAGATGTGTTCATCAGATAGGATAATTTTAATTAAAAAATGTAATTAGAAATACGAATGTCGACATTTTAAATTTATATTTCTGAATTTATTTATACTACTACATTAAGATTAAAATCAAAGACTATCTGTGAAGCATCACCAATCATAACAGCCTTATCACGAGAAAATAATTCTTTAACATTAGAATTCCTTCTTGGTGTTATTCCTCATGGGACTTGTTCTTTCGTTGAATTACTCATTTTAATTGAGAATTATAAAACCGCACAGGGGCTATCATCATGCTGAGATGACAATGACTGAAGTTTTCATAGACTTCTTTTTGTGTATGTTAGGTTGATGATAGCATGATCCAGCTTAATGTGATAGATAAAACAGTTCTGTGTCTTAAATACAGAAAATAGATGAAATAGTGGTTGCTTTTCACAGCTAAGATCTAAATAATTGTATTTCCAATTTTATCTTCCACTAAAATAGTCACAGAAACTTTCATCAATAAAGTATACTATTTCTTAACATTATTGTCAGTCTGATTTTTAAATTGCTTCTATTAACTTCAAGAAAACACACTCCCACTCATATTTCCTATGGATGTCTTCATATCCTAAAATTTTCCATGATCCCATTGCCAAATTATACTGTGAAAACCTTGCCCCGTAAACGAAACAGAAAGTCAGTGAAATGTGTAAAGAAAAAGGTTAATAGTATAACAAGACTATTGGTTTATATCAAAATATTTAAACTCAGACTTGGAATTAACACCTACATATACAGAACACAAACATAAATATTTATATCTCAAAACTAAGCTGGCACACAGCACAAGGTTGCACAAAAATGAGATAGCAAAAGAAATATTTTTAAAAAAATTACTAGATCCTAGAACATTTCAGATATTTTGAAGGACCATCACATTAGCAAGAGGTGTGGAAGTAATGTGATTCATAGTTTTTCTTCTTAAAGATAAGAAATCTGAGGCCCAAGGCTCTAAGTATTTTGCCCCAGATCAAGAAAAGTTTAGTGTCTGAGCCAGAACCTTGGTTTCCCAATTCCTGTTTGGAGCTTTCCAAGAACAATGTAAAGCTACTTTAGATTTGGATTCTACTTTAGGAAAGCAAATGAAAGGATGTGTTGATGGAAAGTTGGTTCAAGAAAGGCAATGGACAGAAGCCTATCAGAAGATAAGAAAGAGCAAATAAGCTAGCACAAAAATCTTTCCCCACTCTAGTCACATGAGCCTTTCTCAGTCTCCTTTCATTCCTCTTTCCTGTCTTTGCATTTGTACCTTTCTTAAAACCATTTCGTGACTTTGGAAGAGGTCACATTCACATTCATTTCCCATTTGTCAAATGGCCCATCTCTTTTAAAATCATTTTCAAAATTTTATCTTTTATTGGAAACCTACTACAAAAATAAAAATAACTGACATTTATTGAACAGTTGACCTGTGCTTTCAAGTGAAGACCAGAGATTGATGGCCACCCATCACTTACACAACTCTTCCTCCCTCACAAAACCACACATGCACCATGACTGTATTTATACATCTCGTGGCACTTACTGTTCTAAGGAGTGCAGAGTTCGAAGTCATACAGTCTAGTTCAAACCCTGGCTCCACATCTTAGCCATGTCTTATTGGGCAACTTATTCTTTGCTTTAATTTCCACATTTATGAAATTGGACTAGTAATACTATTTTTTTAATTAAAGGAATTAATTCTTATAAAGCCTTAGAACCCTGCCTTGTACATTGTAAGCCACTGGTAAGTTTAGCTATTATTATTAGTTTACCTTTAGTTATTTAACTAAATTCGACTTGCAGACAGAAAGCTCACTGAATGCAGGACCCATGTTTGACTCACTTTTTTATGTTTGGAATCACGCATGCTTTACTCAAAAGAGAGTTCAATTTATAATGCAGTCTCTGTGGCAGAGATCTTCACCCACCACATATCTTCCTCCTGGGCACACAACTAAGTTATGGTTCCCGGCCCTTAGCATCAGGGCGAATCTATGTGACTAGGTCTCACAAATAAAATGTGAGCTGAAATGACTTGCTAATTCTGAGCTGAAGCAGTTAAGAGTGAGTATGCCTTTCTGTACTTTCTCTCTTCCTGATTTGCTTGGTTAGATGTTGAGTTTCGTGCACTGAAGTCAGTGCATGAAACTCCTATCAGCCTGGCTCTCGAACTTTGTGGAGCAAAGGCCTCACCTAACCTCTCCAACTCGCATTGAACTACACGATGAAAAGAGGAAAACAGCCTTTGACACGTGAAGCCACAAAAATTTTGCAGTTGTTTGTTACAACAATTAGCCTGCCCTGGTTAGAAAGTCTCTGTCAGCCAGACATGCCATGTAGAAGAAAACTGGAAACAGCTATTGAGAAAGGGGTTTGTTATTTTCAGTTTTCCTAGCAGCACTTTGCTCAGAAACTACTTTTTCCTTCCAGAATCGAAGGAATAATGTATTTTAAACCCTTAAATATATTTTTCACATTACTTGTCCACAGAAAATATTGTTCGGGCAAAGGTTTTTAAAAATGGCTTAAAAGCCATTGAATTATATAATAAACTCTGTTTATTTTCTCTTTTACCATAGCCTATTGTAGACCTTGGGTAAATGTTAAGTAAACAGTTCATCGAGCTAAAAAGTTAAGCCTTATTTGATCTGTTTTCCTTAATTGAACCTTTAAAAAAAATCATAGTCATATTCTTAAAAGATAAATTAGATCATGATACTTTCTTATGTGAAAATCTACAAGAGTTCTCAGTTGATGACCTATGTCCTAGCCTTTAACATATTCTGGCCTCACTTCATCTCAATCTTTAAGATAGTATAGCACCCTGGTTAAAAACTCTAAGTCTGGAATCTGATTTCTCAGGTTGAAATGCTGGCTCTGCCACTAACTCTATGATCTTGAGCAATACACATAACTTCTCAAGCCCCAGTTTCCTCATCTGTAAAAATTGAAATGTCTCATAAAGTTTTTAAAAGAATCAATACTACTCATGTTCTTAGAACAGTGTCTGACACAGTATGATAAGTAATGTTAATTATTGTTGTGATTACACAACATTGTCTAATCAAATTTTATACTACAATTAAGGGATTATGCTGGGTATGTAGAATAAACAATGAACTGTAAGACATAGTTTTTGTCCACTGGAATTCATTAGGTCAGGTAGAAAAAGTCTTAAGCTGAAAACATATTGGTTTGTGTAGGTACATGACATATGCTTAACTTAACTGAAATTTTAAAAGGAAGGCTTGTACTATGTTTTAAATATATTGAAATATCTTTAAAGCAAGCTTCATACTAAAACCCCTTTTCATAAAAATTTTATCAAGTTTTTGTTTTTTTAAACTACATATTCAGCATTTTACCAGAAGGAAAAAAAAAAGAATTTTTATCATCAAAGATTTTTAAATGTTTAGTATCAGAAGTCATATTTCAGATAATAAAAGTAAATACTAATTAACCATATCCTAAATGTAAAACTTGCTGTAAAGCTTATTAATGTTGCTAATTGTATTTGTTAGATGTGCAAACAAAACAAAAACTATAGTTTTTTTCTCCACAAAGATTATCTACAATAGTGAGTTTTTAGAGCTCTGTTTACTCTGAGATTAAATATGCAAAGAGCTTTTCCATGTTTTATTCCCTTAGAACATTTTAATGAAAGATTAATTTCTTCTGCAATAAACACTTTTATGTTTTTTAACTTACAATATCTTTCAACTGATTTTACCTTACTATTTCCGGTTCTATCACCTTGAATCAGAGTCTTCTCTTGCTGTTTTTTCAACCTCTCAAATGCTTGTAGACAATGATGGAGGTAGGGAGAACACCAGAAAACACAGTTCCAAGACCTCTTTGCCCCACTAGCACGCAACTCATTTAACAGTATACAAATGATTTAACAGTAATACCAGCCAAGTTCCCACAGGAAATCATTTTCATTCCCACCACTGCTTGCAGATAGAGGTCATGTTTCCCTCTCTCCTTAGTCACTGCTCAGCCAAACTTTTCATATTTACATAATTCTCCCAGTAGTGTTAGGTAAACTTTTTGAAATCAGAGCTATTTGTAGAGTTATATATCTAAAAAAGGCTTGTGGAATGGGAAGATTGAAAAGATCCTGGGCCAGGGCATAGATGAATTTGTATTTGCTCCATCCTGGAATATTTTCCATTTGCTCCTCCAGAACCACTCTGCACCTTTATCCATTCTGCGCTGTGCCCTTGGAGGCTGACTTCTGTGGCCTTACACTCTGACTTCTGTTTGGTTCGATCATTCTGAGGCACTGAGGAGATCAGAGGGCAGGAAGAAATTGGACTTGTATTTATAATTGCCGGCTCCCTCCTTGCTGTGCCTCAAGATTGGTAGTGACTATATTTCTATATTTACAACCGCAGTTTATGTCTGAAAGCTATCTCTTATAGCTACAAATATTTCCTCCATATTCTAATAGCATTTTCTCTTCCTTTCCTTTTTAGGCTTTAGGTTGTTAACATCTCTCCAAGCATTACAAGTCCCAGGGTGACTCACCTTTTCTTACTAAATTATCTCACCCCTACCTACCACTTTGTAAATAGTCCCTTCGCTGAGTCTCTTCAATTGCCCCATATTATTGTGTTCCTCTTTTCTTACTGGACCTTGGGCTGATACTGCCCTAGACCTAGATTACACAGATAATATCATATCTTCTCAACCAGGTCAAAACTAGTAGACGTTCAGATGGTATCAAAATAATAAAAAAAAAAAAGAAAAGAAAAGAATAGATTTTTTTCTGAAAGTTCAGGGAAATTTGCATTTTTGGGAATCCAGAAATAAATACAAATTTAAGGCAAGATTGTTCAGAAATAAGTGATTTGAAGTCTATTAATTTCAAAGCTTCCCAGGAAACATTTCTTTCATGTGTTAAACTTCTTAGATATTCCTCTCAAATGTCAGCAAACCCCTTCATTTGACAGGACCAGCACATGGCACAACAGAAATGATACTGACCTGTAAGCCAGAAACCCTTGTTCTACCACCAATTCTTTCATTGATAAGTTGTATGACCTTGGGCAAGTCACTAATTTCCCTGACTTCAGCTTTTTTTTTTTCTTCCATGGGACAAAGCTGTAATTCATGGCCTTCCAGTCCCTGCTATATCTTCAATATAGGCAAAGTTCTGACTCTAAAATCCACTGGAGAAGTACTGGCCTGATCATATGTACCAAATTCTGAAGTTCACATTTTCATGTTGCTCATAAATCATTCTACACTGTCCTGAGTTATAGTCAATGTGAGAGGATGGGACCTGACTTGAAAAATGTGTACTGTTGTCTACTCAGCATATATAGGCAGTGACTGTGTTTTACCTCTGACATCTTAAAACTCCATGGCTGATAGAGTGATGTTTCTGAATTGAGATTCATGTGTGAATCAGGATTCTTTCCTAGCCTAGAAAGGGTGGATCAACTCGAAAAGCACTATCCGATGCCTGTTCTTTGCATGGACAACCTTCATATCCAATCTAACAACACTATTCCTTTTCCAGATAAGCTAAGCCTTTTCCAACTGTGTTTTCAAACATACTATTCCCTCTACCCAAAACGTTTATGTTCAAGTTTTCAAACTTCTTCTCTGCCTTCAAAACTCTGTTCAAATATAAATTCCTCTGTGAAACATTTCCTACAGCACTACCTTCTCTGTTCTTCCTACCTCTATCATCATATTATTGTATTGTATTGTGCTTATCTAGTTACCCATAGCATACTCCCACCAGTCCCCATGGGTCATGAGCTCTTCTGCCACACCTTTCATCCCCAACAGATACCCTACCATAAAAATCTGTGCTATAAATGATAAAAACATTAATGAACAAATGTATGATAAAGTGAAACACCTTTCCAGTGATGGAACTGCAAGCTGTACCTGCTTTGGCCTTTTTTAAAGCCAGTGACTCTTCCTGTGTATGCATCCAACTAAAAGCAGAGACACAGCCTGGCCAGGAGCAACAACACAAGAAACTACAAATGGTAAGATGACCCAAAACTTTAGTGGCAAAAGAGAGTTATAATAGCTTTGAAAGAAAGCTGTCCTATAAGTAGACATAGAGCTAGGAATAAGAGGATAAGGGGAAAGGGAGGAAATGTATTAAAGAAAATCCTATTTGGTTATGACGGTGGTATAGGGGAACATGTGGTTGCTGTTACTGTTTTCCCAAAGCCTCCTGCAAGTTGAACAGAATAGACTGAACTGGAGTGAGAAATATGTCTGTAGACGGCTTGCAAATTTTTTACTAGGATATGATTTTACAACTACTCTGGTGCAAAATATTCATAAAGTCAATATCTTTTTTTATTGTGGTGCAAAATATTCATGAAGTCAATATCTTTTTTTATATGTTCTTAGCTCTAGGAATAAAAAAATATTATTAAGATGTAGTCACTGTCCTTGTCCAAGAGGACTGCATATTTGGAAAACATACCCCAAAGCAACTTACCTATACCCATAAACAAATGCAAACACATATACAGGAAAGGGAAGAAAGCAGAACAAGATCTGTCAGGGAGAGAACAAAGCCAATATAAGGAGACACAAAAATGCACATCGAAAAGTGTTGGAAGAGATATAGCCAGAGATGAGTTTTAGAAAAAGAAGATTGTAACGATGTTGGTGATATCCACGAATCATTGTCAAAAAATTTTCTCTATACTAGGTATTTGTGACTCAAATATGAAAACATTCTCTCATACTTTAGAAAAAGACAGAAAATAATTTTATTTTTCTTTTTTCCATTTTTTTTTTTTTGTGGCTCCTCTGACCAAACCTGATTCCTTCAGCTAGCCTCATTCTTTAGTCTCAATTCTTATCTTTCTTCCTTTCAATGAATCTTCCTAACATAATCCAATTTATTTACTACTTTATCTGTTGACTACATAAAAACAAACTTTTTAATCAGATAAATTTTAAGTATATATGAGTTTTCTATTCCTCTGGGGATACCACTTTATATTTTGAGGGGATAAACCCAAATCATTTAGTGATACACTTATTTATTAGCTTCTGAGGTCTTCAAAGGTAGGGAATCAGGTGTTTAGTTTAATATTGTATCACCTAGGAAAATTTTAAAACCTAAGCTTATAATTTTCATGAGGCTAATAAGTCTTTGCTAAAGTCATAAAAATAATTTCAGAGTAGGATTATTTAAGCATTAAATATTTTCAATAAAGAATAAGCTATGTTTATTAAGAATTTAAAAATGAAGTTGTAATTGTTATATTTTAAAGTTTTTTGAATTTTTTCTCCATTCTGTTAAAAATTTTTATTATATTTATTATGTTTTATTGTTATTGCCATTATGTATTTGTAAAAGTACAGAATAAAATTTTATCTCTACTAGTGGCACCCTTCTATGTACAGTCACCATAAGATATAACAGTTACATGTGGGTAGCCTCTTTTCTTTCTTTTTTTTTCTTACTTCTTTACCTTTCAGAAATATTTTAAGACCATCAGAATAAACTAAGCTTATTTATTGCTCAAATCTTTGCTTTATATTATATTTCTTTATAGCACTGCATGACTTGAAGAAGCAAATTAAAAATTGTCAGAATATTGTCAGGGGCAATGTATGCAAAATCCAATTTAGTTTCACCACTCCTATTAGCTTTTCCACTTTCAATGAAAAAATTATTTCTGTCAATATTTTAATTTAAACTAGATGGGTTGGAAGGAATGAGTGACATCTATGCAGATGGTTGTCAGAAAACTGATGACTGCATACAGTGTTGTGATTAAGAATTAGGGAATAGATATATGCAGCTTGTTGTAAATACCTTGCGTCTACATATATCTCCCCAAAGAACTCAATCTTACAGATGAATAAAAAAACATATTTTGATATATGTCTTAATAAGTGATTAAAACATTATATAAGTATTGGTATGCCTTTTTGAGTCAATAAAAAAGTAAGCTTAGGTGAATATTAACGTGATCTTAAAAATTATTATTCAGCTTTCTTATTAACTTTCTAAACACCTTGGAAGATATGTGTCAGCCTTTTAAATAGAAAAAAAAAGTGTATAATTAGAATCATACAAATTATTTGCCTGTGGTTATTAGGGTCAGAAAGGACCACCCAAATCAGTATACTTTATATCATATTGCATCTTCAAATCAATATAAAATTTTGCCTTTTTTGAATAGCTCAGTTTTAGGGACTGAAGCTAATGTGGACAAGAAATTCCTATGCAGAAGCTTTCAAATTTTTTTGGACATGTATCATCTTATGAGTTAATTTGCCCCCCACACACACACCAATATTTTAAAGTCCTAACTCACATTGTACATGAATATGGCCTTATTTGGAAATAGGGTCTTTGCAAATGAGTTAAAATGAGGTCATTGGGAGCAGGGGCTGAATCCAATATGACTATGCCCTTAAAAAAAGGAGAAATTTGGACACATAGAAAGACATGCATGTATAGAGAATGCCATTCAAATATGAAGTTAGTGATTGGGATGATGTGTCTACCAACTGAAGAATATAAAGGTTGCCATCAAACTGCCAGGGGAGAAGACAGAGGGATTCTAAGTCATAACTCTCAGAAGGAACCAACCTTATCAAAATTGATCTCAAACTTCTAGCCTCCAGATCTGTGAGACAATACATTTCTGTTGCTTAATCCACTCTGTTTGTGTTACTTTGTTACAACGGCTCCAGCAAACTAATAATCCGCAATCAAAAAAATGCATAAAAATTAACAATAGCCACGCATCTATAAAAAGCAAAGTTTTCACAAAACAATTTTTTCATTGAGATTCTGGGGGCTCTTTTTATTATTATTCGGCTATAACTGACTTACTCTATACAAGAATAAAAGTAGTTTAAGAGTATTAAGGACCTAAAAATACCTAGGAAGTGTGAGTTACTAATTTATATAAGATGCTAAAAAGTCAAATATATATATATATATATATATTTTAAATTTTTAAGTAATTACACAAATATTAATAAAAAGATACATAACTGATGAGTTAATGGGTTGGGAATTGAATAACGATATATGATTAATCAAAAAACGTGAGAGAAAATGAATGAACAGGTGGGACAAATAAAAGGTTACAGGTATAAACCCAAATGTAACAGTAATTAACTTAAATGTAAACAAATAAGTGCTCCAATTAAAAAACTAATGTTGTCTAACTGAATGAAAATTGAAACTCAAACTTGGAGTGCTTAATAAAGACTCCAGTAAATACATAGAAAGAAATCTTAACTTTAATAAGAATATATAAAGGTTAAATGTAAAATGATGAATAAAGATCTATCACGCTCATACTGACTGAAAGTAAGCTAGTGGTTATACATCAATTTATATAGAATAAATTTTAATAAAAATATTATTAGGAACATTTAATATTAATATTTAATAAAGGTTAAAAATCTAATTAACAAGGAAAACTTTTCTAAATCTGTATGTATTCAATAACATTCCTTTAATTTACAAAGCAAAAATTGACAAAACTAAAAGAGGAAAGAAAAAAATACACTCATAGTGAAAGATAAACATACTCGCATCTACAAAATAAGCACCCAAAAATTCAGTGAAGATATAGAGGAACTGAAAAGCATGATTAACAAACATAACCTAATTGACATATAAAGGCCACTATACCCAACGAAGATAGAATATCCTCTTCAAGTGAAACAATAAAGGCTCTGCTGGGCCATGAAGGCTCAACAAATGTCAAAAAACTAAATCATTAGCATATATCCTAAGATCATTGTAATTTTAAGCAAGAAACCATTACTTTTTTTAAAAAAGGATAAATAAGAAGACCTTAATTGCTTGAAAATTAAACAAAATAATTTTAAATCACTTTTTTTCAAAAAAGAAACAATGGATATTTTAAATAATTTGAAATAAAACATATGAAAATATAATACAATATGTGAAATATAGCTAAAGATTACTTTATAAGGAAAATATATAGTCTCAAATACATATATGAGAAAAGAAGAAAGGCCAGAAAATAATAATTTAAGTATGTTAAAAAAGCAAACCAAGTAAAGTAGAAACAGAAATTAATAAATTAATAGGATTACTCAGACAGAAAATACATACAATAGCTAAAATTTACAAAGACAAAAGCCGATTCTCCAAAAAGAATAAAATTAGTAAAATCCTAGCAAAACTGATTAAGAAAAAAGAGAAGGCACAGAATACTATGTCAAGAATAAAAAAGGAGACATCATAATAGATCCTACAGACTTTAAAAAGTTAAAAAGATATCATAAATAGCTCTGTGCCAAAAATATTAAAAGTTGACAGAATAGCAAACTGCTTGAAAACTACAATATACCAAAATTGATGCACTGATGTGATAAGAAAAAGAAAAATTGAATTGTTCTATATTTTCTAGAAACACTTCTAGAGACTAAGAAAAGAAAGTATATTTCTCAAGTCATCTTATGATGTCTCCAAATTCTTGAAACTAAAACCTGACAAAGTCATAATAGAGTTGGCAGAAATATAACCGCCTAAAGATGTCCATTCTTTAATCCCTGGAACCTGTGAATATGTTGCCTTACCTGGCAAACGAGTTTTGCAAATATGATTAAGATTAAGAACTTTGAGATGAGAAGATTATCCTGCATTTTTGGGGGAAGTGGAGGGGGGCAAAATCTAATCATATGAGTCCTTAAAGAAGGTACAGGAAAACAGAAGAGTAAATCAGAGAGATAGGACACTTCAAGGACTTGACCAGCCATTACTGCTTTTAAGATGAAGGAAGGGAGCCATGGTCCAAGGAACCATGGTAGTCTCCAGAAGTGGGGATCAACTCTCACTCTACAACCAGAAAGAAAATGAGGACCAGAGTCCTATATCTGCAAGGAACTGAATTCTGCTAACAGCTAAATAAGCAAGAAGCAGTTTCTCCCTGGAAATAGCACAGACTGTCAACATCTGGATTTGAGTCTGTATTTAAGTGAGACTGTACTTAACTTCTGGCCTATAAAACTGTTAAAATAGTTTATGAAGTTTTAAGCCACTGCTTTGTGGTAAATGTGTTCCAAGAGCAATAGAAAATGAATATATGTGACAAAAAATATGAATTAGAGGCCAATCTTTTTCATAGTATATAGGCAAAACTCCTAAAGAAAGTATTAGCCAATCAAGTTCAGTGATAGGTAAGAACATAATAAATTAAAACCAAATAGATTTACTCCAGGGAGGTAAAAATGATTTAATATACTATACTATATTAAGAAAATTAAGGAGAGAAAATTAAGGAAAGAAAATATGACTATTTCTATGCACAAAAATAACAGAGTAAAAAAGGAAAATTATATGGTTATTTCAATACACATTTATAATAGAAATGCTTATGAATTTCAAAAGAGAAGGAGACTGAAATAAACTGATTTTTAAAGTATCTATAAGGAACTATAACAACATTACACTTATTGGAATAAGAAACAAGAAAAAGATGTCTGTAATTACCATTTCTGGTCATTATTGCATTAGAGTTCTAGCCTATGCAATAATACAAAATAAATAAATGAGCAATGAATAAATTAACAAATGCATAAGAAACAAATGAATGGTAGGAGCATAGTAATAAAATAAATGAAATTATTTGCAGCTGATAACTGTATATATAAAAAACTCAAAGAATCAACAAGTATAAGGATTAGCATTAATAAATGAAATTTATTATCCACTGGACACAAGTTCAGTACAAAAATCAACTATATACACAACACTAAAAAATCATAAAAATGAAAATTTGAGAAGCATATGTATTAACTTAAATATATAAAATATATAGGAATAATTCCAATAAAAAGATGTTAGACTTCTATGCTGAAAATTCTAAAACTTAGCAGAGTGAAGTTAAAGGAGGACTAAAATAAATGGAAACCTCTAACATGCTGATGAATAGAAGACAATTCTGCCTCAGATTGCTCTATTTTATGTGATTACAATCAAAACCTGAAGAGATTTATATCTCATAGGTTATTTCTCTGTGGAAATTGACAGACTGATTCTAAAATATTTTATGAAAAACAAAGGATCAGTAGTTGCTAAGTCAATCTTGAAGGAGAACAGAATTGAAAATCCACTTTCATCTATCGAGATTAATTATAAAGCACAAAAATTAAGACATTGTATAAGAACATACTCTAGTATGTGCAAGAATAGATAAGTAAAGAAATAGTTTAGACTAGAGTTCAGAAATAGTTCACACATGATTTCTTACAAATATGACAATGCAATTCAGTGTGAAAGGGTGTCATTTTAATAAAAGATCCTGGGTCAATTGTATATCCATGGGGAAAAAGAAATCTTGATCTGTACTTGCTATATATCCAAAAATTATTTCCACATGAATTGTAGACCTAGATGTGAAAGGAAAAACAATACAGAGATTCATACTCAAAGTATATAAAGAATTCCTAAAATTCAATAAGAAAAATAATTTTAAAAACTTATGGAAATACAGGCAAAAAATTCAACAGGCATTTTCCAAAATAAGAAATCCAGTGAAGCACAACAAAAATTCACCTTCCTAAGAGAAATAACCTATGAGATATCAAACAGAAGGGTTAACATTTGAAAGTTAACAACATGAAAATAATAGTAATGTGCTTGCAATTTGTGGAGCCACTCTAACTCCCATATTCTGCCAGTGGAAGTATAAATTTTGAAAGATCGTTCAGAAACATCTACTCAAGTTAAGCATACACATAAACTACAACCTAGCAATTCTACTCCTGGGTTTAATTCCAAGAGCAAAGCATATCTATGAGCATCAAAAAACATGTATAAGATTGTTCACAACAATTTTATTCATAATAACTTCAAACTAAAAACAATTCATAGGTCTATCATCTTTAGAATGGATAAATAATTTGTGATATTTTCATGTGATAAAAATGAACATATACTGATACACTTAGCAATATGAATCAATCTTATAAGCATAAGCCAGGCACAAATTCCATTCACAGAAATTCCATTCCTAGAACATTCAAAAATAGGTGAACTAATCAATGGTGATTAGAGTAGTGGCTGAGGAAGCAGGAGCTAAATCCTACTGTCCTACTTCTTAATTTAGTTGATGATTACAAAGATATAGTTATTTTGTGAAAATTTTAGCATAGCACACATGATTCATTTATCTGCATATATATTATAATTCAATAAAATGTTTATTTAAAAACTAAAATTTAAAAATAAGATTCTACACAATATTGATTTTTGAGAAACACTGAACTATATGTCAAGAAACCACTTATTTTCACTTCCACTCCTATACATTTGTCAGACACATTATAGTAAATCTAACAACAGTATTTAATATTTGTTGAGAGTTTCTATGTTTGGGGATAAATTCATTCATGAATTAGCACATTAAATTTCTCAAACTATGCTATAGATAAATATCATTATTACCCAAATTTTACAGATAGTCAAACTGAGAGTTTTAAGCAAATTCATAATTTGTTCAATTACAAAGCTCAAGGTATATTAACACTTTCTACTGTCCTTGCTTAATGTTCAGTCTCATGGTTGTCATAGGCTTGTTCACAATGAGAGCATTTGACCAACAAGAGTAAATAGGGAAGTAAAACATTGTGAAGGATAAGAGTTAATAGTCCTGAAAAAAGATGGAGAGAAGGGGGATAAATTTTGCTTTTGTTCCAAATGCATCTTGAGTCCAGTTATAAAAATGACCTTGTTTGGTTTCTCAAATGTGAGATCAGACAAAAATGAACAAGACTCATTTGGGTTACTCTATTAGCTTCCTGGGTTGTCCACATGGATGAACGCTTGAGGCACAATTTATTCCCTCTGAATAATTAAATTATATCTAAGATTCACTTCCATTCTAACAGAGTACGAATCTTCAATTCTCAGAAATGACAAGTGTGAGAGTTGCTGTAACATTTTTCCTAAGCAAGAGAGCAAACAAGTACTGCTATGACAATGTTGAATTCAATATTTTCTGATGTTTCCTCTTGTGGTGAAGAAATAATGCATTTTGACTGACAAAATACTTTTAGGTCTACCTATCTTATGGTGTATCAACTTCAAGATACGAGGTTTTGCACATGCTGACTTATAGAGTTCTTTCCGAGGGAATTTGTAAAAGTAGCATAGATTCGCAACACATATATAAGGCAAATCGTGAAATAAGACTGATCAAAAATAGATTCCCATTTCTTCTTTATTAGAGTCTTTAATATCACAAGAGATGCTCTAATCCCCAAAATATCATCTCATCGCAGGCCAAATCTAATTTCCTTCCTATTTTCAAATTATAGACACTGATGAAATAAGATAAGCAAGAGAGTGTAAGAGAATTTAATTTACTTAGAATAAAGAATTAAAATAATCTCAAAAATTTTTATCTACAAGGTTTTTTTTTTGTTTTGGGTTTTGTTTTTGTTTTTTAACAGTGTTAAAGGAGTTTGCCAAGAAAGAATATCACTTACAATATCACTAATTCATGTTTGATACCATTCCGGGAACTCTTGCAAAAAAAAAAAAAAAATTTTTTTTGAAAAAAAGTTTGGATTGAAGAATACAAATTGAAATGCTTGAGTTAACACATTGTTTCAAAGGCAGATAATAAAATGTAAGGGAAGTGTTCAATCTTGACAAATATATGAGACTCTAGAATTACTTTTTGGCATTTTTAATTTTATACTATGACAGTAACTATGATGCTTGATATTTTAAATGATAGATAATTTTAAGTCCTTAAAAAATAGATAATGCTAACACTGTTGCTGTGCATTTTACAGAACTGAAAAACCAAACTAAAACAGGTGTGGAATTCAACTTGTTAAAACTGAAGCTGAATTTGTAATATTAAAAGAACTTGCAGAAGTTTTTTTTTAGAAAAAAACATCAGACGCTGAAATATGTTTCAATGAGAAATAAGGCCCATATCCAAACATGTTCTTGAGAAGTAAAAAAGTAATTCTGTGACAATACTGACTGTTCCACATATATTACTCTACTATTATGATATTGTAACTATTAACATTTTTTAGTTAAATGGAAAAATTAATTTTAATAAATAGAACAGCTTCTCAGATTCTTCATAAATAATACCTTCCTAATCAAATTGATAAGAGTTAAACAAGACGATCCACGTAAATTGCTTAGTGCAACTCGCAAGCCACATGATAAGCACTAATTAAATTTTAAGTTTATTATTAAGGTCTTATTTGTTTCCTCATAGCAAAGATTTAAGAGCAAACAAGTAAAACATGTATAACCGGGTATATTTAGTACTTCTAGAATGCTAATGCATTCATTATGGAAATAATTCATGTTTTTATTCATAGAGTTAAATATACTAGAGCAAAATTCAGACTCTGTGAAGCTACACTTTTCAAGAACAGACCGTGTGGTTATTGAAGGAATACATTTATTGAGATCCTAGTATGCAAGGTACTTTTTGCCAGGTGCTGTTTTAGCAACTCGAAACAGAATCTGAAAGTCATCACTATTTAGAATGTCACTTAACTCAGACAATTTTATTGAGGTCCTCCAAGAAAACATGTTTCTTCAATATTTTTTTCTAACCACTACCACCATCACCTTTTATGACGGCTGAATTTAAGAAGAAAATTCTCATTTTAAAGTGTGTTTTTATAGCAACTTATCAAACGGTGGCCTTTAGCTGTTGTTCTTTGACAGCCACTCTATTAAAATCCTGATGTAAACAAGTGAAGAAGGTGAACTAGAAGTGCAGATATTTGCACGGCATTACTGTCAGGTAAAATTTTAAAGATAGGTTTTATGAACCCATTATTTGCGTCAAGGCTTTTGACTATAGCATCTGAAATCATTTATGGAGACAAAATGTTTTGTCAAAACATACTGCTGGGAATCAATGTGTAGCCTCTTTTTATGTAATTCAATTTAGTCCTGTTGTTTGCATGAAAGAGAAATTCTAGCTGGGCAGCCATAGTGAGCCAGTAAAAAGTGACAATATGGTGAGCATCAGCGGCAATTAAAATTAAATGCTTTTTGTTTTCATTTTAATTCTTAATAAATGGGTAATTGCATTGCAGTGTACCTGGTGACAGGCTAAATTAAAAAGATATTGGGCACCTTCGCTAGCATTTGTCTATCAAATTTAAATTTATTTTTGAATTCTACATCAGGTGGAGGAAAACCCTGGGCAAATTTTCTTTCTGAAATATTATGTCCAAGAAATGGGATCAGCATGCTATCAGCTGGAGCTACTTTGACAGAGGTGGGACCTTGTTTAGAAATAAAAAATGATGTGCTGTGATACATGAAGATATGTATAGACCTGGGTCTTACAGAGCTGGTAATAGTGGAAGTGGAAGTAATCTGGTGAATAAGTAATCCAGAATTCTCTGATTTTCCGATGACAAACTTCTTTGTCTAGCAAGGCCAGTATGACAAGGGAGGAGGCTAAAAGGGTAACTTTACAGTGGAGAAACTGACACACATTACCTCAGCCAGGTGACCAACATGAACATCAACACTGGTAAGTCACATGTAGCCTTGATATGATGTCATGACAATGGTACTTTACTCTGTGGTCTTCCTCCCCAAAACTCAAATATCCTATCTAACCATGATGAAAACATCGGAAAAATCTTAGTTGAGGTACATTGTACAAAATATCTGACCAATAATCCTCAAAACAGTCAGGGCCATTAAAAACAAGGAATGTCTGAGAAATTGTCGCAACCAAATAGAACTGTAGGAGACACGATGACTGAATGTAATGTGGTGGCTTGGGTGGGATCTTGAAACAAACAAACAAAAACAAGAAAAGATATTAGGGAAAAATTGAGTAAATATGAATAAAGTATAGACTTTTCAAAATAATATTGAATCAATATTAGTTCACTAATTGTGACAGATGTACCATACTAATTAAGATGTCAGTAATAGGGAAAATGCAGTGTGAGGTATAAATATTCTTTGCAGTATTTCACAATAATTCTGTATATATTAAACTATCCTAAAACAAAAATTCATTTTAAAAACTAAGTAACTCTGTTATAAAGTATGGACTTAAGTTAATAAAAATATACCAATATAGTTTTATTAATTGTAATAAATATACCACACTAATATGTTAATAATATGGGTGTAGGGTACATAGAAACTTTCTGTACGATCTTTGCAACTTTTCTATAAATCAAAACTGCCCTAAAAGAAAAGTTTATTGTTAAAAATATGAATGTAAGAAAAGCATTTTACTTAGAATATTTATATTTCTTTTTGTTTTCCTCTATTGTTATTTCAAAAGATATATTTTACTTGGAGATTTCAGAATTTACGGCTTTATTATATCTCTACATTTTTGAGACAGATGAAGAAAATCTCTGAAAATTTAGTGATTCACATGCATATTCAATGAAGTAATTTTCTTTCCTGTTGCATAAGTCTATAAAACACTACTGTTCATTCAAGTAGATTGCCACAACTTATTTGAAATAAAACATCAGACATAAAGGAGATAGTCTTTCTACATAATATAAGAAGGTCATTTTCTCTTTCACATTTTCTGGGTTCAACAAGACTCCCTATATCATATATCGTAACATTCAGTTTGGGATGCCATGAACTACAATAATACCAAAGAAGCCACTTATCTCTTTTTTGCATCTTCTTTCACTTGCATGTTTATTACTGTACTTTGTAAATGGTTTAGCCTTGACATCAGAATCCAGAGGTGGGTTTTTCTTATGTTGTTTCTTTTGGGGATAGAAAAATATAAAGCATGTATGTCTCCTTTGGACAACAATTTCATTCTCACATATCACAAGCTGCCAATATAACCTTGGCATTGAAAGTTGTCAGACTACAGTCTTTGTGAGGTCCATATCTCAGAGAAGTACTTAGTTCCTAAAAGAGTATGAATAAAAAGAAAAAACAGTACTAAAGAAAAAAATTTCATACAACTATAGATAATGTCAGCAAGATTTGAAAAAATCATTTTAAATTAAATGTTATTTTCTCTGTTTTGTTGAGTGTTCCAAATGTCCACAAATTTGAAACTTTTGGTTAAATTTTGGTTTCAATAGGCCCTATAGCATAATGATTTTAGAAGTTCCTAACTTCACATTCCTTCCCTCAAAAAACAATTATTTTATATGGTATCATTCTCAGTTCAAAACTGATTCCCTAGGAAAGTTATCAGGCAGAGATCGATGATAGATAGATGATGATAGATAGATGATAGATAATATACATGTGATGTATATGATATGTATTATATATATTACTATTATATATGTGCATATAAAATAGTAAACGAGTCCCATAACACAAACAAATGGAGAATATTATACTCTATATACATACACAGTTTTCATAGTATCTCCGTCCTCCTTCACCAGAAATCCATTGGGGATTCTGTGATTTCAGGGAGGCATACGTGATCTAGTCTAAGTCATGCAGAGCATTTTATCTCCTTGACCACAGTGATTGATTCAGGAGCAGTCGGCAACTGAAACTGGCTCATTCAGAGTGATTCCAAGACTTTTGCAAGAAATTCTGAGACCAAGACCATCCTTTTCTTACTGAATGTGAATAGGAAACATTTTCCTCTGACGCTGCCGGTATCTATCTTGAGAAAACAGAGCATCTAGTTTGAAGGAAACTGGGTTCTTGATGACATCATTCAACAAATAAATCAAGCTTTGCCTGAAGCAAGGCTATTTCTAGACTTTTTAATTACGTGAGCCAGTAAATTATTTTTGTTTCCACCAGTTTAGGTTAGGGTGATACTTGCAACTAAATGATCCTGAATAATTCAGCATTCTTGAATAAATTTTTAAAAATGGAATTATTTTAGCTTAACTATCAGGAGTACAGACTCTGTAGCTAAACTGCCTGAGTCCAAATCTCCGGTATGTTATATATTAGTTGTCTAAACTAGGTTAGTTTACATCACTTTTATGAATCAATTCCCTCATCTGAATAAAAGAGATAATAAGAACACCTTCATAAGGTGATTGTAAGGGTTTTGTTATTGTTGTTAAAAATAGAAATACCACTTTTATTGACAAGTTAGGGACACAATGGACTTCACAGAACAGCAGAAATAAGACAGTCTCAAGACATTGGAATGTAACACCGAAGCAGACAGGTTAATCCTCTTCACCTCTGCTCCAACTTCCTCTGATTATGAGGTTTAAAAGAGACAATGTATGTATAATACAGTTCCTGACACAAAGTATGCACTTAGTAAGAGTTTGCTATTATTAAATACTAAGCTAATGCTATTTGACAAAAATAAAACAAGTTTATTACATATTCCGTGAGGCCTAAATTTATGGATGGTCTGATATAGTTGTAGGAAATGATTGGCATTAAAAAATAATAGGCATGATTTAACTTCATTCTTTAGAAAATCATGTAAGTAAAAACAAACTGAACCCTCCTAGGAGCTAACCCATTTTGCTCTTAAACTACATAAAATGTTGCATTAGTTCTTTCAAAACACATGATTATATTTTAGAAATTTTTATATTAGTCAATTATCTGAACTTATTGATTTTTTGCTGCCTAAATCAAATTAATTACAGTTGTTCCAAGGCATCTTAAGTCGTATTGGTTTGAAACTTGTTTGCATGACAGAAAGGACACTTGTTAATCATGATGTTGTTTCCAGAACAATATAAAATTAAAACGTACTACTTAAATAAATTCTAACCTGGAAACTATTTAAAATAAACTCTAATAAACAAGCAGTAGCAGACATCAAACATTTAAGAAAAACTAGTTGTAGAAAACTAAAATTGATAAAGTTCTAAGCTCTAACTAAACTATTTTCTGGAAACTGGGAAAATTGCCTTTATTTTATTTCAGTGGCAAGACCCTTTGAGCTCTGCTTAAAACATACCAGGAGCATAGTTTAAGAATAATAGTAGAGACAAAACTATATACTTAATATAGTTCTTTATACACAGGAGGCACATAATAAATGTTTTTGATTGGAGGACTAGAAGAATAAATTTAATATTTATTCTTCACATAACAACTGCAACTTACAGAGTACTCACAGAGATGATGTACTTTTAAATATTACATGTAGCCCACTGAGTATAATTGTAGTGGTGCCCTTTTATAATATCTTCCATTATAATCTTCTATCAATGCTGAATGAAATATTAAAGTGGAGTATGCATGCGGTGATTAGTGATCTAGCCTTTCATTTCCTGAAGATTTGGGAGTGATTGTACCAATCCAAAAGGGGGATTAGCTATTGCAGAGTGAAAGAAATCAGTGTACAATATCCTAGAGCATTTCAACACATCTTCTGAATAAGAACAAATCTAAATCATTGTATTTGTAGATAATATTTTTCTGATGTGCTACATTTAGTATCTCTTACATCTTGTCTTTAATATTACAATAAAAGAAAATCTGTGAGCAAAGAGTTCAGCACCTTCAATGTGTTTGTTTCTGACAGATGATACTCTGTCTCATGATAGTTGGTAAGGCATTAAAGTAGAACTGAAGTAAGTTCCTAGAAAACTGCAGAAGATTGTAGATTTAAAATTAAAATTATAGCATAACCTTTTACTTTTATTGTTTTACACTATCATAGGAATCTGTGAAATCATGTCTACATTGATCAGAAGATAATTGTTATTTTATCAATATCAATAATAATCAGAGTGCAAATTTAATGTTCAAATTTCAAATAAAGTTATTTAGCAACATCTCAACATAGGCAATTGATAGTTATTTCAATGGCAGACTGGAAAAGTATGACAGTATAGGAAAGCCAAACATCTGTGGTTGAATGTGGAATCACTATTGACATAAATTAACTGAAAATTTTAAATGTAAATTCCAGTGGTTACCAAAAAAGAGAGTGTAGAAATGTACTTAATCTCAGAAAGACTTCTACACAGGCAATTAGTTATTAAATTTAAAATTAAGACTAAATTATTTATTTTATCCCAGATTGATCTTTAATAATCAACAAAATCAGTAACAGAACAAATTTGTGATTATTTTTTTTTAACGAATTACATTCAAGAATTACATTGTGAAAGCACATAATGTCAAATGGTACCATATGTCTCAAAGATCCAGTTAGGTGTAGATTTCATTTGATCTTTTCAGTGAATGAACATGGAAGTATCTAGTTATTGGATTAAAACTATCTGTGCTAATTTAGAACTATTGACAATGGCAGTGAGGAATAAAAGAACTATATACTTAGTGATTTATTCACTTAATATTTTTTACACATGTAATACTATGCATGTGTCATCTCTTATAAATTTAATACAGTGCTTAAAGGGATTTATAAGAACTGTTTAAATAGTTAAATACATATAAAGTATTTAGAAGAATGGCCCTCAGGCATAGAAGCATATTAGAATCACTAGGAACCTTAAAAAACACTAATGCTTGGACCTTACCCCAAATCCATTGAATCAGAATTTCTAAAGGTCATCCGCGCATACTCAGGCTTCAACTCTCAAAAACTCTACACTTTTATTTTTACTTCATATCTGCACCTCCCCACAACTTCTAAAGTTCTTTCTTTCTGGGCCTTCTGGAACTTACGGTCCATCATCAATAAAAGTACTTATAGCACCATTTTGTGAGTTAGAAAATGAAACTTCTCCTTAAGACACTTTACTTCCATCTGATGGAAAATTTCCAGACTAAATATACAAAGCTGTGAAGTCTATTCCGTGAGTGAAACCTCCTTAGATGGGGCACTTCTATAGAGAACTGAAACCTTCCCTTTTATGCTTTCGCAGAAGCCTGGCTCTGCAGAGGACTCTATTTCACCTCTAGCCTTTCATGTTTTCTTCCCACCTCTCTCATACCTTAGAGCCTGAAGGTGTGATAAGTGCTTTCCATGCTCTTCATCGCTGCTTTCAGACCTATCTCTCCTCCCTAAAAAATCCTAATTTTTCAATTTCTTGTCAGACTATACTACGCATTATCTATCTTGTTGCTTTGTGTCACTCATCATTCTGGAATATTTTCTCTGGAGTTTTTTCTTTGTTACTCTCTCACACTCTTCCTGTCATAATTTTAATTATCATATAGATTAAGCTTTCCAAAACACAGGGTTATAAGTTCCATGACATCTTCCACAGAGGTCTTATGATTCACCTTTCTAGGTTTTATTAGAATAAATCCTAGACCCTTTCATTACAAGAACTGCAACTTTCCTCACTGTCTCTTGTCCCCTAAGATTCTCACATCCTTATTATCTAGTTTGTCTATGGTCAATCTTTATAATTACTCCTTTGCATACACACTTAACTACCTGCTCTTCTCTTGCTTCGTTGTACAACTATGTCAAAACTTCAGCCCGGATTGAATAAAACTATCACTTTACTCTGCACCAAGCCAAGTTTGGTTGAAAGTATGCTAAACCAATGCTCAGAGTTCACAGCTCTCTCTGAGACCAGCTTAACAAGCATCCTCAGCACAGGACTCTAGGCAGCCACTCATTACTAGCTAATAGCCATTTACCATCCTAATCTTGGGTATAAATTTGCTCTAGGAGAATTTATTTAGAAAGCTTAGTTGAACTATATTGATACAAGTAAAGTAATCCTTTGTCAGTTTTCTGGGCCCGAATTAAGAGGAAATGAGCTCTTCTCTGTAGAATTTGTTACCGTAAAAATAGTAATTACTAGTATTCCAGAAGAAGTATGCTCAGAACAGGTTTAAGCATAGATAAAATCTCAAATCTCATCAAACTCAACACCCTCATTTTCCAAATAAGGAAAACTGAAGACTAGAGAAATGAAGACTTGTACAGTGAAACTCACAGGCATAGAAAAATAGAACACAAGATTCCTTCCTTTTCTGACTCCAAGCTAGATACTTTAGCCTTCGCATAAAGCCTCTAATTTAAAAAAGTTTAGTGTATCTTTCCGTGTATGTGTGTGTGTGAGAGAGAGAGACAGAAATAGAGACAGGGAGAGACCGAGACAGAGAGAGAGGGAAGAAAAGAAAAGAGAGAGAGAGAGAGAGAGAGAGAGAGAGGAGAGAGAGAGGAAAAGAGAAAAATTATACACCTAGATCTTTGTTTTATGTATCCAACTATCTACTGATGAGCTGAATTTGAGTCAGTAGGACTCAGTCATTTGAAAAGAACAGATAGATAGAAACTGTGCCTAATAACATACCCAATCCTCTTGACAACTAAAGGTTCCTTAGCTAAGGAGTAACAACCATGATTTTCATAGAAAGTGGTAACTGCATTTGAGCGATACTTAGGATCTAATGTAATATTCCTCCACAGAACAGTGAAAAGAGTTAATATATAGATATTTCAAGGTAAGTGTCTTTCTCATTCAGACAGAAAGTCAGAATATTTGAAAGCTATTAGGACTATGATAGATGATTCTCTTTCCGACACCTTTCTTTTTTAACCGGCAAGTTACTGTTAAAAATTAAAGTAAAAAGAGGCCTCCTTTTTTGCTGCACATTTTTAATGGACCTGAAGCCAAAATAAGTCAGACTAAATTATGAGAGTAAATGACCTCCCAGAAAGTATTATACCAAATTTCAAAGTACTATAAAGACGTTCCTTTGATCTTTTAGCTTCACAGCCTTAAAATTCAAAATCTGTATTTAATTTTAGATTGCATATACGAGCTTTTAAATTTTCTTTCCAAAATGATATATCATTTTGAATAAGACATCTTAACTTATATTTCCTAAAACTGCTGACTGTCATTTCTTTATTCTTTTACTCTATAAAAACAGATATAGATATAATTAATTATCAGAAGTATTTGGGGTTGGGTGCTGTAATGGATAAACCACTGACCTTCACTTACGTTATAGCACTTTAAACTCAACCTTTGTTCCTAAGTGAAATGACTCTGATCCAAAATGAAGTTTTCAGTTCACACCTGAGAAAGACGCTGAATAGAGAAAAAAGAAGACAAGAAATAAATGACTTTCTAATCCCTGCTTTTAGGGGCTATTTTGGATAACGGCATCTTTTTGTAAAACATCTATAGCAGGTTGCAAACAGGTGCGCTCATTTTCAACACAGCCATTTCCATAGTTTCACATATGCCTTAATTGTGTGAGCAGCATCTCAACAAGAATACATGCCCATTAACACCTGTAAATCACTCCACATACTTAAACAGAGACAGGCTACTCTGGTAAAGCAAATCTCTTGGATCTTTTCTGTACATGCTGACTGCAAATATCTTTATTAGCATATTTGTAGAGGTCAGTGCTGCATCTGCTAAGGTAAAAAAAACAAGTATACATTAATAGTTTGATTTTATAACTAAGGTTTGTCAAGCTAGAGTACAAAATTTAAGTATTATCTGTTCATTTAAGTTTAAGCCTAATTGGTTTGATAGAGAGCAATAACAACAAGCAATAAACCAAAAATACTATTCTTTCAGGCGTGGAGCGTGCTGGATATGTGGGGACTGATGCTGTAAAATTTACTTTTACTACCACTGCTGTAAAGAACTCACATGGCTTTGATCTAAGTTTGACTAGCTTTGCACCTGGTTTTCTGATACTGTACAAAAAATTGAATATCCTACCCATATTTACCAGAGTTGTTTTTTATTTCTCTTGATCGGTCTTTTAGGTGCTAATAAATTAATAAAGGAGACCTCAATGAAGATTGGAATTGACAGGGCCTGTAAGGGAAGCTCTCATGCCCTACCACTCAGAATAGATTGCCCCAAACAGGAAATACTTGCCCTGCATCCCCAATAGGAAGATGTTTTCTACTCTACTACCCTAACCCAAGGAAGAATATAAAGAAGGAGTGAACATGGGCTTCCAAAAAAGCCCAGCCAATGAGAGATAGTCATAACATTCAATGAAAAGCCATTACACTTTGAACTCCCATTTTCTACCAATGGACAATTTGTTTATAGCAGTTCTTCCCAATTTCCCCTTTCCTCTGTAAAAGAAGGTTCCTGTCCTTTGTCTTCCTGACTTGCTTATGGTTTTGCCATAGTCTGCATGTCCCAAATTGCAATTCTCTACTATTCTTGAATAAATCCATTTTAACTAATTCTTATTTTTAAGATCAACAGTTCTAATGTGGCCTTAGGGAAATCACATTATTTTTTTTTATGCTTGTATCTACAATTACAAAATCATGAGAGTAAACTTTGCTCTAACCATCTCATAGGTAGGCCTGCAAGTAGGATGAGATAAGCAAGACACATAGTACGCAAATTTTAAAGGGGCATTTACTCCCAGGGTCATGAAAGTACAGACTCATAAAAGTGCAGGGCTGGCAATTACATGACCTCGAGAGTGAGTACCTCCTTAAATTTTGTGCCTTCGGTACCTTATGTGTCTCACTCCAGCCCCAGCTCTGCTCTAAAGGTTGATGTAAACTAGATATAGATTTAGAATTTGAAAAGTTTTGAAAACCATGAAGGATTATGACCCACATACTACTAATGGCACTGCTCATAGAAAGTGTCAGAGTACAATGTCTCTTCTTACCACAATTTAACAAAGAGTTGGTAATCTATTAGTTTCTTACTCTTTAATTAGAGGACTTCAAGAAAATTATGACCTCTTATAAACTTAAAAACAATATTTGTTACTTTTATTTTATTTTTTAGAGGTTGTTTTTCCTACTAGTTCTGGAGAGAGTGTGGAAAATAGATTTTAAAGAAAGGTTTAATTTTCTGTACAAGATTATAAAAAATTAAGTTACCTCTCTCTGTCACACTTCCCTGTGTTTCCACTCACTTTAGGCTTTCTCATGAGTAAGAGCCCTGAACTAGGAAAAATGTTTGCTCCTTCTTTATATTCTTCAGAGTCCTAGTATAACTGAAATAAATATCCATTATGAGATGCTCAGTATAAACTCAGAATTTAGTAGATTAATTACTTCACTCAGAAGTATTTGTCAAATGTTAACTATGGGCCAAAAATAGGTCCAGTTTTCTGATATAGCTTATTTGAGATTATTTTTCTTCCTGAGTACAACTATAGAACCTGGGATGTGGGGGGTGGGCAGAGAGAGAGGGAGAGAGAGAGACAGAGAGAGACAGAGAGAGACAGAGAGAGACAGAGAGAGACAGAGAGAGAAAGAGACAGAGACAGAGACAGAGACAGAGACAGAGACAGAGAGAGCACTATTTATGGGCATTGGAAAATAACCAAACCAATCAGAACTTGAAGAGACTATTGCCTAAGAAAATAGAAAATCATTGAAGCAGTCCTAACATTAACATCACATTTTCTTTTTGAAACATTTGCCAATTCACATCAAGGAGGACAGAGGTCAATGATACTATTATTAACATGCACAGATAATAATATGATAAAAATGGATCAGTTCATTATAGAAAGTAAATCTATAACAAGCAATCGAATAAAAATTCTAAAACAAAAACTATACAGCTAAAATGAAGCTATTAATATATAGATTTAATAGCAATAGAGATAAGTAGAAAATCAGGAATAAAGCAGAAAAGGAAAAAGGGTGAAATATATGTAAAATTGCATAAGCCAGTGTGTCATAAAGACAAGCTCTAACATATGTGTAGTTGAAGTCCAAGAAGTAAAAGCTATAAAGGTGTAGAAGCAATATTTTAAGAGAAATGGGGTAGAATTTTCTAACAAATACAAGAAGATCTACTAACTTGAAGAAGGATAATTTCTGTACAACTACCGTACTTTTCCATATAGAATAAAGGTTATTAATAGAAAAAAAAAGGATAATTACAAAACAAAATGCAATTACACCTAGTTACATGATATTAAAACTTAAAAATCAAGGACAAAGAGAAATTCTTAAAAACAAGTTTTAAAAAAGACAGTATCTGCAAAAGACTGGAAATAAAAATGTTTCACTTTTCAACACAAACAATAAAATCGAACAGTAATGACATCTTTAAAACATCCAAATAAAATTGCTACCTGTCTGCAATTATTTATGCAGTGCTTAGATAACAAATGAGCCTCCGCAACTTACTCTGGTAGCAGACTCATTTTTATTTTTTATATGTGTAACGAGATTCTTCTTTGATGGGATTTTTATATTACAATTTAAAATTTTTCTTACTGTTGCTTTCCTATGAGCTTTGAATATTGCGATGAGTGCTTAGTCTAGTAATGCTTACGTATATTGTATTTTTTTTAGCACAGCTATAGTGTTGTTGCTAAAAAACAATGCTTTACCGTCTAATGTGATAACAAAATAAACAGAGTCCACTTTTTTTTCTCTTTTTCTTGCTTTGCCATGGTGACTATACATTGAAATAAAAAAAAAATTAAAATGCTGCAGTATGGCAATGTGTATAGCACTCAAAATTTTGATAAAACTGCATCACTACAGCTATGCAAAGTGATGAGAAAACCATACATATGGTGTCCATCGCAGTGGCCAGCTAACTCTGCTGTTATGCTGGAAAGTAGCCATAGAAAACACATAATAAATGAGTGTGGCTGTTTTTCAACAAAACTTTATTTATAAACATAAATTAAAAATTCATATAATTTTCATGTATCTTAAAATGTTGTCCTTTTTTTATTCTTTTTCAGGCATTTACAAAGTAAAAACCAATCCTAGCTCACAGGTCACTAAAACAAACCAACAAACAATAAGTAGTGGGAAGGATTTGGCTTAGGGGTCATAGTTTGCCAACTCCTTTAAACGATATTAAGAGATTTTGGAGCTTTAAAACATATGGAGAATAAAAGAGGTAAATGGGATTAAAGTGTTTTAAAGCCCTTGCATTTTCTGAAAAGCAGCAAAAGCAATTTAAAGTAGAGTCTAGTAAGTTAAGTGTGTGTATTATAACCTTTTGAATAACTTCTAAGAGATCAATAAAAGACTGTATAAATAGAAAAGATAATGGAGGGAAAAATAATAAAAGCTACTTGATTAATAAAAAAGGCAATGAAGAAAAAAAGTATGATAAATAGAAGACAGTATTAGACATTAGATTTAAACCCTCTTGTGGATCCCAGGTCTAGCTGGCCCCAGGCCTGGCAGTGATTCAGGCTCACGGCTAGGAATAGGACCCCGAATTTAGAATGTTACATTAGTGCAGTAGGGCACCTGTGCCTAATATATGTAAACATAATTCAGCTTATTGTATCACGCATGTATGGCTGAATGCCACTATTGTACTCTGATATATGTGGAGTCCATGCAGTCCCCTAGGGAGCAGAAGAAGAGAAGCAGAAGCAGAAGCAGGCTCCTCCCAATAGAAATGCTCTACCCTGGATAAAGTTGGTGCCTGCCATTTCATTCTCATGTCAGCCCTTTGGGCATTCTTCCAAATGGATGTCTCACCACTGAAACCTTCCCTTCTCGATCAGCTCAGTGCTGACACCCCCCAAATCAGTAACTAATTTGAATGTAAATAGACAATATATACAGATTAAAATCAAAGATACCAGAATATATAAAAAATTGAACACAACTTCATGTTATTGACATTTTTATATAAGGAAACAGAAAGATTAAAGGTAAAACAAAACAAATGTGGTATACTAAAAAAGTAGATTTTTAGCAAGAGATATAATTAGAGATTAAGAGAAACATTTCATAATAAAAGGTCAATTCAATGTGAAGCTACAATTTTGTATGCATTAATAAGAAATCTTCAATATATATAAAGCAAAAATTACAGAGCCCAAATTAGAAATAGAAAATTCCACAGTCATAGTTTGAAAATTACTCTCAGTAAAATATAGAACAAGGAAATAAAAAAATTAATACATAGAAACTTTCCAAAATGACAGAATAGACATTTTTTTCTAAGTGTACTTAGAACATTTAACAAATTAACTTTGTTCTGGAACATATAGCAACTCTAAACAATTTTACTCTGAGCACGGTGAAATTCAACTAACTATAAATTATAAAATAATATTAGAAAATCCCCTCGAATTAGATAATCCGATAATAAAATAGTGAATAACTCAAGGATTATAGAAGTTACTGTAGAAATTAAATATATATTTCTACTGAATGATATATATTAGATATATGATTTCTGGTGATAAATAATATTAGAAAACAGTTCAAAATACGTGGGAAACAGATGAACCTTTACTTACAGAAATTCTATCACCTTAAGTGTATATTATAAAAGAAAATAGATACAAAATAAATTATCTGAATATGTATCACAATAAGCCAGTAAAAATCAATTAAATAAACACAAAGTAAAAGGAAAGAAAATAAAGCTAGTAAAAATTAAATAGAAAACAAATATGCAATAGAAAAATAAAAAAAAGTCAAAATTTTGTTATTTTAAAAGAATAGTAAATTTTTTGAACTCCTAGGAAGGATGATAAGGAAAAAATACAATAAATAGATGATATAGGTGTTATAGTTATTACAAATGTAATAATTGGAATTTATGAATAACTTCATGGTAATAAATTTGACTATTTCGATTAAATTATCAAATTCCTGGTGAAGAAAGCATTATTTAAGACTTTTTGGCTATGACTGAACCAAACTAATCTCCTCTAAAGCATCTTTAAAGCTCTACAAAATTAGCAACAACAATTTCAAGGCTCTGGAAAGCACAAAAAGGTACAAAATAATCTGAGAAGCATTTGTGCATGAAAGCTGCTGGGATTTGAAAAAGAATAGACATTTTCGAATTCTGTTTGGGGGAAGCTTCCAGTACTCCTTCATCAGCTCAGCTAGTGAGCTAGAGGAAGGCAGGCCATGATAATGAACAGTTTTCTGCCACAGTCAATGGGATCTCACTCAGTTTGAAATAGTGAGCAATACCCAATAATATTGTCCGTTTAAGTATTTCTTGAAAGCAGGCAAAAGTGAATGACAAATGGCTCATTACAGATATACTATGTTCGTGACTGGGTAATTCAATATGGTAATGATGCTAACTCTCCCCAAAATTAAACTGTAAATTCAGGGCAATCAAATCCAATAGGTTATTATGTGAAAATACACAAGCTAATCTTTATGAAAATGTAAGGGGCGAAAAATAGCAAAGGCAAAGTTAAAGAACAAAGTTGTTGGATCTACATTATGAGACATTAAGACTTACTTTAAAGAGAGTAATTAAAATGTGTATTTTTGAAAGATAATAGATCCCAGAATCAATTACATAAATATGGTCACCTGATTTACAATGAAGTAATGCAGAAGGAAAAAGAAGGTACAAAAATAAATATAAAATCGAGGAAAAATATATCTTGGCCCTTATTTCACAGTACCAAAAATAAATTTAAGTCTGATCATAGAACTAAATGTGAAAGCAATAAACCTAGTAAAAGATAACATAAAAGAGTATCCCTATGGCTGTTGACTAAATGAAGTCTTCTTAAATATGACACAAACACAATAGCCATAAAGAAAAGATAGGTTTGAACTTCATTAATATAAAACTTACTGATCATTAAACATATCATTAAAAGATTGAAAGGCAAACTTTCAAATGAGAGGAAATATGTATATAAAATATACACATTTTACACATATGCATACATATATAAATATGTATATATTTAAAACACAGATCGAATACAAAAAAAGACAGCCAAATTAAAAACAAGAAAATACCATGAATAGACGTGTGCAAAAGAGGATACCCAAAGAGCCAATAAGCCTAACAAAAGTTTTAATACTATTAGTCATCAGGACAATGTAAATTAAACCTAAAATTACATACCAATACACATACCAGAAAATCTAAAGTTAAAACGAATAACATTGCCAAGTGTTGGTAAAGATATGCAACAACTGGAACTCTCATGCTACTCTTATGCCTATGCAAACAACATGGAAATTCATTGGGAGTATCTAGTATAGCCAAGCATGTGCATACTCTATGTGTAGCAACTGCATTCCCCCCAAAATTGCATCTATATGTACACCAAAAGACGTGTGCAACAATATTCAAGCAGAATTATTCATCAAGAGTAGTACAGAGAACTATAACTGTCATGCACAGAATAATGGAAAAGTATACAACAGTGAGAACTAGTGAATTTTCTTTACATACAACAAAATGAATGAACCTCACAACAAAATGTTGAGTGAAAGAATTTAAGCTCAAAAAAGTTGAAAAGGAGTTCATAGTAATCTATTGTGATAGAAGTCACAATGTGGTATATTATCTTTGTGGTATATGGTATATTTGTGGGGAGCTGGGGAGAAGTTTGGTAGATAGTTGCAACTGTCTCAAGCAAGGCCTGTGTGGCATGCAGATAATGTTCTATAACTTGATCTGGTGAAAGTTACAATATTTGTGTACTTTTGGAATATATATTTTCATAATTAAGTATACTCACATACATATACATATAGGCATAGAGAGACATAGATATATGAAGACATATTATTACACACATATACGCATACACACATATATATGTGTGCCTATGTATGCATGTCCGTATACATGTGTTTGTGAGTTTATATACACACTATAAAATTAAAAGCTAAAAATATTCTATAAAGATGCTTTGACAGGTAATATGGTGAGTGGGTGCAAGAAGGAATTACTCACTGAAGACAAATAAATTATATTCGAGAAAGAATCTTTTAAACTGAGACTTGAAAAATGAGGAAGAGCCATGCTGGTGAAAATCTGACTAAACCTTTCAGGCATAGAATGCGGAATATACATCCTCTGTAAGATGGAATCAAGCTTGTCTTGGTCTGTGAACTAAAAGGAATCCAGCATAACTGAAGGTCAGTTAAACATGAGGAGAATGGTTAATGACATGATACGGGAAAGGGAAAAAGGAGTTTGGCCTTGCAGGGCCTCATAAACTATAATAAGAAATTTGTTTTTATTATAAAGAAAAGTGGAGTCAGATGTTTTTAAGCAGGGGTATTACATAATCTCATTGTTTTGTTTTATTTTTATCATTCTGGCTACTTTAGGAAAAATAGGTTAAAATGAAGAAAAAATACTGGGAGATCAGTTTTAGTGTAGGTTAATGCTTAATACAAGATTTTGGAAAATAAGACTTTTAGACTCATATTTGACTTAAAGAAATGACTTAGCAAAAAGTATTCCTAGTGTATACTTGTTTTCATTTGTTTTGTTTTATTTAAATTGTGCATTATTATATGGCATTTATTTCTCCTAGAGCAAAGAGCCTGGGCTAATTTTTGGTAATAATATATTACTGATAAATCTCAAGTTTACGTTCAATGTTTAAATTTTTAAAATTTAAAAATTTGGAGATTCTCAATGAAACTATCCATTATTTTATGAATTAATAAGATTTCATATTTCAAGAATTACTTTAAATGTATAATCTGTGAAACATATTTGATCTCATTCACCAATGTGAAGTGTTTTTACATCTAAAAATGAAGGTGAAAAAATTCTATTGTTTTTCCTACTCTTTTTGCGCTTTTAATAAAAAGTATATTTGGATAGGGCATAAATTAATAGAACTTTTCTCTTTTTAAATATGACTAGGATGCACATACTATGTGGATTATGTAAATGGATGTTGTAAAAGAAATTCTCAGCCATGGATTTATAGGTGAGTCGTTATTGCCAGATTTTTTTTTTATCGCATTAAAAATAAAACACTGGTTTTGTGAAAGAGTAATTTGAATTTCTATATTTATTTCTTAAAGTCAATTTGGAATTCTATTTTTATTTTCTTCCAGTATCTTGTTGGACATTCTGTGTTTTTACACTGGGGCATTAAAAAACAATTTATTACAATGACCAGTGCTTAGTGATAATTTACAATGGAATCTTTACACTCTGGTTTTGAACTATTATGATTATTTTTTTTCCATAGACAAAACATAAAAGTAAACATGTTTAACAAGGAGGAGGAAGCAAGGGTAGGGGAAGAACAGTAGGAGGAGGAATGGAAGGAATGAAGATAGGAAAGGAAAGAAAGAGACTGAGAGAAGAGGAGGGAGAAACTATATTATTTCTTGTTGGACAGGTTAATTAAACTCATATTGAACATCTACTATGTGAATAATGTAACACTACTCACAGTATTTTTTTCCCAATCTTTCCTGCTTACTAACCAAATTCAGTTCAATATCTTATAGTAATATCAATATTTTTTACCCCACTCTTTGCCTGTGTCACTCTTGAGTCCCATTATAGTATTCAGAATACTTGTCTATGCATGTACATAGAGTATCTTCACTTGGATAGATAAATGTCACCTCACACTCAATAGATCTACAACTCTAGTTATCTTTACATTAAAAACTACCATTTATATACCATGCAATCAACGGATAGCCATATTACTATTAAAATTGTTCAACTTCAAAACCGTGAAGTCCTCTTTTATTCTTTGATATCCTAATTTCATCAAATTTGCTACTATTACATAATTTTGTCTTCTAAATATTTCATGGATATGTTCTTTTCTCTCTCTCCTCATTGCCATACCTTCATCATGTTCTCGCTGGATGATTCTTACAGTCTCTTGGTTGGCCTCCTAACTCTACCACTTTGGTAGCCAGCCTTCAAGTTGGTCCCCAGAGATTTTCACCTAGTATTTGAACCCTTGTGTAGTTCCTTCTCACATACCACCAGACTTGGTCTTGAGATCAGTAAAATATGGGTGAGGTTAAGGTATGTAACTTGCAGTATTACTTTATAAAAAGACTGTAGATTCTCTTGTGGGAACACTCTCTCTCTCACTTTCTTGTTCTCTCTTTTATTCTAGGATCACTCACTGTAGTGGAAACCAGCTGCCATGTTGTAAAAACTTTCAGGCAGCTTAGGTAAAGGCCCTATTGGCGAGGAATGAAGGCTTTCAGGTAACAGCCAGTGAGAAACTAAGGCCTACCAACAGCTGTATCGCCAAGCTTAGAAGTGGATTTTCTAGTCCCATTAAGCCTACAGCCCTAGATGACAGCTTGACTGTCATCTAGTTCTTGTGAAAGAACTTGAGCCCGAATCCTCAAGCTAAAATACTCCTTTAAGAAACTATAAGATAATATAACATAATAAATGAATGTCTCCTAAACTGCTAAATTTGGAGGATTTTGTTACATGGCAACAGAAAAAAATACCACCTCCATTTTATATATAGCCATCACTTCCTCATATTATCACCCTGCTTAAGAGTCTCTAGAGGCTTACTCTTGTTTGTTGCTTTAAGTCCAGATATCTCTCTTTACATTATTATAAACATTTTATTATCTTATTCCATCCTATCTAACATAAGACTCGTGAACAACTGAAGCGTCTCTCAATGTAATTGCTCATTCCAATGCTACCCTTTATTATATTGTTCCACATTCCTGAATATTTTCTTTTCTTATCTCTCCTCATTCACCATCAAGGACCAAGTCACATTTAGTTAACTCCATAAACTCTTTTCTGCCCTACACACTGATTTCTTTTTTGGAGTTAACTGAATTTTGCTCTACTGTAAATTGGTTCATCAGACAGAGTTCTCGAAATCCATTTCCAAAACCGGACTACCTTCATAATATTCACCCCCTCCCCCTAGCTTTCAGGTAACCACTAATTATTTGGATTTTTAATCTTGTCATCATTCATCTCCCTGGGTGTTTGACTCAACAAAGTTAGATTACAGAAGCATTTTAAAACCACTGTTTATTTCTTGTGATACTGACACTGCTGTTATTGTTGCCTACCTAATTGTTCAAATGCTTAGAAATGTTACTAATATCTTGGAATGAAGAAAAGTGGTCATTAGATTGAAAGCACACAAATGAAATTTGCAGAAGATACAATATAATGATTTGAAATGGTGACAAGTGGAAAATATCTTAGTAGAAATATTACAGATATATCCATGCTTTAATATTTAGATCAAGAAAAATCTAGAAGAAAAGTAAAAAATAATCAGATGAAGTGATAAGGTAATTGTATAAAATGACCAGATGATTTTATCTGACTGTTATTAGGTTATTTCTTTCCCTGAAATTAGAAGACATTCACCTTATTAAAATAGTCAATCACCATTTAACAATTTATTTTCTCAGTTTAATGCATGCTAAGATGTCTAAACATGGTGTTACTGGACTTGTCCGCATGAAGACACAACTGCAGGTTCTTTTTAATGGAACTTCTTCGTTATGTTGTGGTTTCACTTTTGGGTTAAGGTTAATATCTCATCCTTCTGTCTGCCTTATGTTAATAAGATTTATTTATATAAGTATATTTGTATATTGCAGGTAGGAAATTCTGAAATAATAAGAGTTTTATATCTCTCTAAACTTGAAGAAGGATTCATGGGAGTGAATAAAGAATTTTTTGTAAGGAAAACTCAACTGAGGGACTTCAGTAGATTTTGAAGTTCTAAAATCTGGTACAAACTACTTTGTGTCTTAAAATAATTTTCTTTAAATAAAGAAGTCTACCAAAAAATAAGGATTTGATCTAGCTAAGATTTTTCTGTCAAGCCTTTATAAATAAAAGTATATTAAGGGAATTATCTATTTCAGGCTAACTATCAAGTACCTTTATTTTAAATGGAAATATCCCATGTCATTATCCAGGGAAATAACCTCTAAATCCATGAAGAGTTTTGAAATTTCTAAAGAAAGAAAAGAAACTGGAAATTCCAGGAGATTTTGGGAAAAGCTAGAAGCAACTAAGAATCTCAGAACCAGTCTGAAATGTTAACTTTTCACAGTAAAAATTTTCTGAGAATCCTGGAGACTTTATGCTCATAGATCAGGCAGGATGCTTTTGGTGAAATGAAATTTCAGGAAGACAAAATGGACTTAGACTTGGTTTTTACAAGGCTAAATGTTTGATGATGAAAAGGCACATTTAGTATTCGCTTATTAATTAAAAATTATAAAGGGTCTACTCTCTATCAATATCTGCCCCTATTCTCCAGGCACTCATTATATTTATATATAAATATAAATACATATATATGTATATATAATCTCACATTAATACATTCAAGGCATAAGCAAATGCCAAGGTGCACAGAGGGTCGAGTTTCACCCTATCTGCAGACATAGCAGAGGGCAGGGAGTCTTGCTAGAGAAGATAACAATTGAGCTGAGTACTGAAGAATGAGTAAGAATTTTCTGGGTGGGCGAAGGGCAAGAGGAGTGTTCAGAAAAGGAAAACGGTATAAGCAAAAGTAGAGAAGCAAGCAATAATAGGGTTCCTTCTGGGAAATGGGAATAATTTGTCCAGGCTGGGGCACAGAGTGCAAATGTGGATTGTGCAGGGGATAGGGCTGAATAGCTAGTCAGGGGCCAATCATCAACAGAAACGTTTGCCTTACAGAGACTTCTGACCCTAAGAATGATGAAGAGACTGCTAAAGGATTTTAACAGAAGGAGCAGTGAGATTTGTACTGTGGAAATGCAACTCTGGCTATGATGATAAATGGAGCTGAGGTGGCCAGTGAAAACAAGGAAGAGTTGTGGAAATAGTTTCAGTCCGAAATTATAAGAGCCTGACCTGATGAGGCAAATAGAGGAGACAGATTCAAATTAGGAACTTATTAAGGAAGTATAATTAGTAGCACTTAGTGACCAACAGGGAAAAAAGAAAATGGGTAGAAAAGTAGTACCATAAAGAGACTGTTTTCCAACTCATGTATTTTCTCTAATGTCCTAGAAATAATAATTGCAGTTAAAAGAAACCTTGATATACATTCTTTTTCTGATACCTATTTTTTGCTTTGGGATTAAAAATAATTATGCCCTCATTTCTGAAAATTATATTTCAAAAATCTTAACACTGTGAGTTCCTAAAGCCAAATATCTTTACATAATTGAATAGATAATGGTTAAATAAATTCATAAAAGTGAGTGAACATTTCCAATACTGCTTTTTTTTAAGTTAGTAAAACCAAGAAAAAAATTAAAATTTGTTTATTTCAGTTTTTAACTTTCTAGTAATCTTTTAGGATTCCTGAGTCAAAACTTTGCTCTAGTTATACATTATTTACATATTATTTACACAAAGATTGTAATACCTGTGAAGAAATAGGAAGTAATTAATATTTTTAATTGTTTGCATTTTAATTGAAAGGCAAAATGATTATCAAATATAAGGTTAGAAAAATTGCATCAAGTGACAAAGAATCTCTAATCCCTTCCACAGGTGTATTTATTGAATTGTTTGTGTGAGCATCTACCCACTGGCATTGATAATTCATGGGTCTGGTCATCCCATGTTTCATGAAAGTATCATCTGTGTTTTCCATTAGCGTTAATGGGTGTTACATATGCAGAAGAAGAGAAGAACAGACTTCATTTATAACTAATAACAACAGTGCTTTCCGCTCTGCTACAGGCTTCCTTGGAAAGCAGCAGATCTTATCATTTAGTTCAACAAACTAGACCCCATACAGTTGGCAGGTAAATACAGAGTTAAAAACAGGAGAAGTTAAAATGAAATGTTCTCCAAGACCTGGTTGTTACAGACCTTGTCAGTAGCTCTGATTTGTGTAACAATAGAGTTACTAAATTGAGCCCTCTATGTCTTCTGAGACACTGGTACTGGTGAGTATCTTCTGCACTCACCAGTTAACATGAGGTGTTTTGGTTTCTTTTTTCCTTGGGGGATGGGAGGGTAAGCAGAGAAAAGGATATGTAGTCAGCCCATGGTAACTTCAATTAGTTGCCAACCAAAGATTTTATCCTTGTAGCAAAACCAGGAGAAAAAAAATTTTTTTAAATTAATTTGAAGATGCCTACATTTCTAGAATGGCATTGCTTTAACAGGGCTATGCAAATGAGTCCAATTTAGCATCTTGTATTCAGCTGGAAACCATTGCTAAATGATCAGGATAGCCAGTCACAGATATTAAAATGAATTATATCTAATCTGAATTTTAGTCACGCTACATTAACTAATAGAAAGTTATTAACATTTCAAGAGAAAAAAAGCTTTTGCCTGCAAAATTAACAGTGGCTGAGATGTGACCTGTGAGCCATGAAGCCTGATCACTGTAATGACAGTGTAATGGCATATTTACATTAAAATCTCTGCAGCTAATATGGGATTCAGAATTGGACGGTAAGTCGAGGATTATTTAGTCTGGCCTGTTGGCCTTTCTCTAAGTAGTTTTTTTTTTTAACTTCAATACAAATCTGAAACTTTTCATTTCATGACTATTTATGTGACCAGTTTCTACAGCTCAGTCTTTCCATCTTTACAAGACCAATTTTTGCTTTCATTTTCTCTTGCTTCTTTTTCAATATATTTTGTTTCTGTACCTCTCTCCTTGTCTCTTTTTTCTTCTTTTATTTCTTTGGTTTGATGAACTGCAGGAAACGGGGGCTTAATTGTAAGCCAGTAAAGAGAAAGGGAGCAATTTCTTCTTCATTTTTACTACTTGGCTTCAAATAGTAGGCCATTTGATGTTTTTATTCTATGCTTTCAAAATGCACATTAGAATGCAGTTAGTTTTGCAGCAAACACTAGTTGGGAATGAGTAACAGTGAAACTATTTGTTGACCTTAAAACAGATGGTTATTTTTATCAGCAAAAAGATTAGTTTATTCGGGAATAGCAGATAATTGCAATTTAGGACAAGCATGCTATAATAAAATTATAGGCAAGTCCAGCAAATAAAGAAGAGGAACATTATTTTATAGAGAAAAAAGAGAAAGTTGGGAGGGGTTGCTCATAATGAAAGTCCATCAGAGACAAAGGAGAATCCAGGGTGGTGACAGCTTCTCATTGGCTAAGTTGAGATAGTTCTCATTAGCTGGACTTGTTGCTGGGCAAGAAAAAAAAAATCTTCCTTCTCCTGCTGGGATACCAAAGTAGAGACACTTCTTGCTGGGAATGTGAGGTACCCTTCTTTCTGTTGGGATCTGTAATTGACATCGAGTGGTAGCGCATGAGAGCTCTTCTTTCTGGCCTCCCAACTCCATTTTAAAGGAGGTTTCCTTTATTCAGTGTCACATATTCTTATTAATCTTTAGAAATGTAGGAGGTGTTCCAGTTATCAAATTTCTTTTTCTATAGTCATTTAGAAGTTAAAAATTCAAAAATATCATTTGCATAATCTACAGCATTCATTTACGTTGTAAATTCAGGTCATTGCTTTTGTTTCTTTTCTTTCGTTTCTTTTATTTTCTCTTATTTCTTTTAATTGAAGCGAACAAGGTTGAAAATAAAATGATAGGGAGAATAATAAAATAATAGGAAGAATCAAACTGAACATTAATTTTGCAATTTTATAAGTGTTTGGACTTGAAAGAACCTTTTTTTTTAAGAAAGATGAAATCATCTAGAGAGTGGCATAAAATCTAGATTGTGGAGAGATAAATTCATAAATTCTCAATAATGTCATCTGTAGACTAGTTTATATATTAACCTGTCAAATTTGCAAATATTGGATTCTAAACAGAACTTTGATAATAAAATATAATAGGGAGGCATTTATCTTTTTTAAAAGGACAGAGAACAAAGACAAATAATGGATTCTTTTAATGTAGTTAATATTTGACACTTAGATATTTTGCTACGATTCTGCTTCAAAGAGTAATTTAATACATTCTTCTCTAATCATAACAACAAACAAAGCAGATACATATTTCTAAATTGTAACTTCTAACGATTTTATATTTTATTGCCTCTCTGTTCTTAAGGAGGGTACTGTCAAATATCTCTTTGCCATTTTTGGATTTTTTTTTTTTTGTCTTCTAAAAGGAGACTTTATCTGAAAACAAATTATCTACACTATGAATTTGTGCACAAATGTATTTCAGCACAGACACACGTCATTCACAATAGATGTCATGCTAAAAAATGCCACCTCAGTTTCATTCCCCAATTAGAAAAAGAGTATCAATACGGTGACATTGGTTTGACTGACATAAATCTATGCTAAATGTCTGCTAGGCTCATACTTGTAATAAATACAGGCAATGCATTTGTATTAAAACCAAAGCTTCATTCTTGGATCTTTATTAAAATACAAGCATATTATAAATGTTGATTGAAGAAATAACCAAAAATTTGATCTGATGTAATATGATGCAAATTAAGTTTAAACAGTTTGAACTTTATTTGATAATTCTGAATGCATGGCCATATTATGAACTTTTTATAAGAAATGGAAGTACTAGGCTAAAATTAACTGACAACTAGTGTCTAATTTTTCTTCCAAAACCTATGTCTCCCTTTTCACCACTGACAAAGGATGTTTATTTTGTGTGTTTATAAATATTCAGAATCTACCCAGTTTTGCACATAAATGTTAATCATATAAAATCTTGGTGGTTAAACTGGATCACAATTTCTCAATACCAAGTAATACCATAAATATGCCAAGACTCATATTGTATTAGGTATTTATTTTCTAAATATGTTAAACATGTGATCATGTTTTAAAATTTTTCAGTATAAATGCTTGGAAAACAAAACATAAAGAGTTCTATTTAATAAAAAGTCATGTATGTCTACAGTCTAAAAAAAATCAATTAAAAATTTAAGATAGGTTTTAAATAGGTATGCAGAAACTTCTTGTCTACGTATTACTAAAACTACTTAAAGGATATAATATCCAGACTTAGATTTGCTGTGCTTGTCTTAGAGGCAAGAGGGAACACTGCTCAAATCCCTTTTCTATAGATTTAACTTTTCATTTTGAAAGGAAAAATAGCTGTGTATTTGAAAACAGTTTCAGAAATTTTAAATGGGAGATTGGTGAGTGGTAGTCTGTGAAAATATTGGCAATGTAGAGGTGAAGGTGACAAAATGCCTCTTTACATTCTTTTTTTTTTCCTATTTAAAATAGTATGTATGGGGGCTGGAGGAATCTAAAGAATATACTAATTTTCATATATTTCTTTCTGTCTTAGGTTTTTTTGCTGTTTGGTTTATGGATTGACAGTTTAGATAAGCAAACACTGTGTAAAACACATAAGATAGTTATTTTAAAAGAAATAAATGATTATGCAAGGCTAATCATTGTACTTTAATTATAATCATTATATCATAAAGTATCTATCCTCTTGCTGGGTTATTCAGTTATCTCTACAAATTATGAGCCCATGAAAGTAATCCTTTTGGGCTAAATATAAGAAATCATAAGTCAATTTTCTTTCTGAAAACTTTTTGTTGTTCACATACAGAAAGACTACATTGCACATGTATTAACACAGCATGACATATATCATGGATAACATACATATATGTAAAGACACACACACAGTTGATCCATTGTTGAAAAACTAGGTTGAAAGTCTTCTATCAGAAGCAACATAGTATACTTGTTTAGAGCACAGATTCTAAAGCCAGATTCCAAATCTTGAGTTCTTGGTTTTATCACTACCCATTGTATAACTTCAGACAAGTCCCTGGACCTCTATTTCCTCATTTGTAAGGGAGAATGACAATTTTACCAATCTCGTGAAGTTTTTCTCAGGATCAAATAATTTGGTAATAAGAAGCACTTATAATAGTGTCTAGCTTATACTAAGTGCTCAGTAAATACTCTATATGATGCTAAGTATTATTATTTATTATTAACTGTATTTATTGCCATTCAGAGACAAAAGACAAAAGCACAAACAAGGTTTAAATATTTTACAACTATCACTAGATACATCTAAAATTAAAAGGATACATGAATTAGGGCCCAATAACAAATACATATGTCCCTAAGCAAAAAACAAAGGACCATGTGGTATAATTTGAGCGATATATCAAAAGTCTTCTTACTCAAATTTGCCTCCCTTTCTATGTGAACTTGAGCAAGTCACTTAAGTTTTTTGAGACTAGATTTCCTCACCTATAAAACAAGGAAGTTAGAATAGATGATTAGTAAACACTTCCTGAATTCGATATTTTTTTGTCATTATTCAGTAACAATTCCAATTGTTACAAGATAATATAAAGTTTTAAATACCCAACATATAAATTTCCTGAACAAAATATCCATAATTTCTTAGTTTGCATTTTACTTTCCTGACTTTTAGGAGAGAAGGGCATTAAAACAGCAGTAAAGGAAGTGATCAGACTTACAGAACATGGGGAAGTTACTTTGATATGACAATGGGAATGCCTAAACACAAAACTACATGCACTTCACATAAACCCTGAGGGCCGGCAAGCATTCTTGGTTGTATAGAAATCTCCTAGCGAACTCATCAGAGGAAAGAGACATCAAGTAAAAGACATTAAGTCATCTAGATAACCAACTGATATCCAAAAACCATATGTCTTACTAGCTGGAGCAAAATAATTGAAATCAACAGAAGAAGAAACCAGATCCCACTTTTCAGGATTAAATTCAATTGAGTTGCAAAAAGTCTCGGAGTATAATACATCCCACGTTTTTGATGAAATTAGAAGAGTCAACCTTCATCCCTATATAAAGCAGGCTTAATAGTTTGGGTGGATCTGTTTTTCTGAGTCATTTGAATTTTTCCCTCCTCTCGCTTTTAAGTTAAGAACATGACCAAAATAGACAAAGAAAAATATATGCATTTGTGACGACAACTAAGTTTATGTCTTGTCCTTTCCAGGCATAGAAGTCCTTAAGAGGAAAAATTCTATTCTTTGCAAAAAGTGAAGCACATCAAATGGCAGTAGAGTCTAGGGGTAAATTAAGCTTCGGTGTCATATCAAATTGAGTTCGCACTTGACTATGCTATTTTTTTTTTAATCTGTGTAGACAAGTAATCCTTTCCCTCAAAGATGATTTATTTTTCAGCAAAATGGGAATAGCAATAGGGTTGTCATGAGTAATGTATGACCTAATACTTGTCAAAGGCTTACAGTAACTGGTACTGGGATTCATGAAGAAAAGTGGGAGCAGTAAAATTCAATATTTTAAACTCTGAGCATTTCATTTTAGCTATAGACCTATGAATATACTAATATTTCAATTTATTGGGAAAAGCAGTCAAACAACTTGTTTGCATTTACCATTGGCCTTATTAAAGTCTGTACTCCCTCAAAAGTATCTCAATTTACTGAAGTAAGGGATTAAAATCAACAAGATAATATTTAACAGAAATAAATGTAAGTATTACACAGGAGATTATTACATGGGAGATCCAAGCCTTTTCTTCATGTAAAAAGAACATGAGAATGTGACAGAGCAACAAACCCAGCCCAGGATACATCGGGGAAACTTGATATCCAGATTAAGGATAGTAACATCCAACATTTCAGGAATGGATAAAGTGTGAGGAAGACTTAGGAACAAAGAAAAGGAAAAATGTGTAGCCAATAGTTATTATTTCTCACTAGTCAAAGCAATGTCATATTCAAGAGAGAGTATACTAATTCTGTACAATTTTAAAGGCCTTTGAAACACTACAAAAAATAAGTATATTTTGCAACATGTAAAATATGTCAGGTTCTAGACTAAAGTTAATCAGGGTCTAGACTAAACTGTCAAAACATAAAAAAAAAAAAAAATACAGTGGCATTAAATAAGATGGTGACAGGGATCTGGTCTCAGGGAGGTAGAAAATTCAGGTAGCCAAACTAGACAATCAACTCAGCCATCTTTAACATATAACTCCATCTCTAAATCTAAAGTCATCACCATGTCCCATAATAGTCAGGACATGTCCCAGAATATTCAGGACAAACAGCTTTATCTTTAAAGAAATGACCTGGAAGTTCTACATATTTCTTTAGCTCTGATCCCATTGCCCCAAACTTAATTATATGGCCACAGCTAACTGTTAGAGAACTTTGGAAATGTGGTCTCTAGATACTTAGCCACAAACCCAGTCAAAAGGCAAATGTGTTGGGGTGGGAATGAAAGGTGACTATTAATAAAAGAAAGAAGTGGAGAATAAACACTAGGGAGAAGTTAGAGGTTTCTGCTACAAGAAAGAATTATATAAATCTTATAGCTATTTAGTACTAGAATTAACAGGCTTATGAACCAATTGCACTTTCTTAGGGAGTATTCAAGCAGAGTTAATCATAAATACAATAGAAAGGATTCTTGAAACAATAGTAGATGAGACTAGATGGCAAATGTGTAGTTCCTTCTAACCCTGACATTTTGTGATTTACAAATGACCCTTTTCAACAAGCCTGCTCTCCTATCCCTAGCTACTTAACACTGAACACACTGTTGGATAGAATTTAAAGATGCCTACTCCATACCCTGACATCTCATTCCCTTCCTGGATTATTAGAGTGTATGACTGTATCTTTAACATCCGACCTTTAAACTCTAGTAAATATTGGGAAACTTACTCTTAGCAATTATTTTGATTATTTTCTCTCTATAAAAATAAGTTTACTTATATGAAATCTATAACTTTCTTACACTGATATCTTACATTGGAAGATGAATTGGATACATTTACACTTGAATTTCAAAAGTATAAATGTATAAAATGCATGTGTATTTATGTGTATATGCGCACATGCACAACAGGAATTTCTTTCTCTTCATAATAAACAATGTCACAGAAAATTAGTCATTGAACTCTAGACTCAGAGCTGATTTATTTCTAAATAACATAGACAAGTGTTTAGAATAATAATTAAATAGTTTTTAGAATTTTTTCATTCTGGCTCAAATTAACACATTCATTTTTCCATTGTTTCATATAAAAATGACTGAAGTGTTCATGAAAAATTGTGCTTCATGTGTGATTATACTGATTTGTTTCTACTTCTAATTCCATTTACTTTAGCAAAATGCTAACAGTGAAAGAGAGAGCAAGGCTTTAGAGGCTGACAGGAAGTTTAGTTTTTAAGTGAAATCATGGGATTGGAGCACATGCTTGCCTTCACCATGATCACTGGCATTTACAGGGAGGAATTTGTGCAATGGGCAGGAAGAATATTGCTTATGCCTTCCAGAAATCATGAGGCTTGCATTTAACAAACATAACTTTATACTTTCCAAGGCCAACTTCTGGCTAGGAGTCAGAATGTAGCCCCTTGGCAATTAGGCTAGGGACACGGGTTATTGATTGACGTACCATGAAATACCACCAGGCCTTAGAAGGATCACTCACTGCAGAATATGTTAACTGAACAGACACTTAATTGGGACAGTAATATCTTGGCAAATTGCAATATATAATTTACACCATTCATGTATCTGCTGCAAACAGACTAAAATAGATTATTCTCTAGCACTGAAAAATATCACAAACTGCTAACTCTTATATGAAATGTGCAGGATTTATCTCTACCTGCGGCTCTTGGAGTTTTGTTCCTTAGTCTTGCATTGCAATCTTCATGACCAATATTCGACTTCTATTCAAACTGATGTTTTTGTTTTGTCATTTCCCTTGTAAGACTTAAGCTGACAGCTCTTCCTCCACAAAAATGTCTAAATGAGTGACACTCAAGTTGGAAGGGGAAGTGGGTAATCAAAGTGTCTACAGTACTCTTATTTACTTCCTGCCCCATATCAACTCTTCCAGTTCAGTAATTGATGTCTTCTGGTAACTTATGAATAAGGAAGCAAATGTACAGATGTGGCCATTTTAACCCCTATCCAAAGCAACTCTTTGATGTATTCTTAAGCTTAATCCTCATTTCTTATGGTAGAGCGAGAGAGTTCAGCACATGAAGCCTCTCCACAGTCTCTCTACCTTGTTGGCTGATTTACAGAAACAGCCAGGACTAGCCCACATGTAGGAAAAGATTGCAATCAGAGTCCTCTCACCACTGAACAGCAGAACCTTCCCAAATACTGAGCTCAGAAAATCAATAGCATCACATTAATCTCAACTAAAGAGAGAACCCTATACTACCCCAGAGTCCACCAAAATGGGTCAGGCTATCACCAACAAGGCTCTAGATTACAGACCTTTCCCTCTCTCTTCCTTTTTTTATCAAGTTTTCTAACTTTATTTTATATACCATCCAGGTTAAGCATGTTAATGTTAAAAATTAATTCATACTAGTGTTGGTGATTCATCATAGTTTGAAAGTTTTCTTTCCCCAGGGATATCAACCTTTCAAGGAAGACTTCCAGGGATATAATTTTCTAGTTGTCAGAGTAAATGTCTAATGGTAGTCGTTTCAACCAATCAATAAGTAAAACAGGTTTCTAAGGGTAATATTTTGGGTAGATAAGTGTGTTGATGGCTCCCACCTGCTATGTCACATTATATATAACAGTTCTGTTTAGTGAGCTCCATGCCAGTTACTGTGCTAGGTATATTAGAAATAGTATCCTTATTTAACAACCTCCTCTTCCTACTTGTAAGGTTGGTGCTGACCCAGCAGCATACACACTAAGTGTACCTTTTCCTAGGCTATAACTTTTGTCTAACTTGAGTGGCTTAAGAATCATTCATTTGACAAAAATGCTCTGTGCTTGTTATTAATTATGTCTAAACTAGTTTCTGGTGATTCAAAAATTAATTATATTTGAATTCCTTGTGCAGTAAGATGTATATAATAAAAGTATGCCATACAACCACTTAAAGTTCTTCCTGCACTAGTGAAAGCACTGGTTTACTTCTTGGCCCCCTGCTCACTCACCTCCTCATCTCCTCATGGCCCAAGATTGTTTTTTGCCCATCTTTGTAACTGTCCTTACCTAACCTCAGTAACACAAAACACATTAGATAAGAAAGGCGGGTATATTATTGCATATTACGGATCGAGAAACTGATACTCAGAAACTTTGAACTCTTATTTAAATTGAAAAACTAGTAAGATCAGAGATGAGTTCAAATCTAAGTTATTTGGTACCATATAATATGGTCTTACCTCCACACTATTTATCTGTTGGCATTCTTTTTCAGAAATAAACCTGATAGCAATATACATGTAAACATGAATGCTAAGCACATCCACCTACAGTTATTTCTAGTAATCTACAGATCATCCAAGTAAAAAACATCTACTCTGTAGCTTATTTGTTAAAAATGATTGCTATAAGAGTGGCTTCCATTTGCCATTTAATACATCTTTGAGACTTTTTCCCCTTATTATTGCTTGCATAGGAAATGTAAACTACTGATTCTAATATTAGCCTAAATACAACATAATTTAAATAATAAATCTTATACACTCAACCCACTGCCAATTGACAGAATATCACCTAAATTTAATATAAAATGGCTTTTAACAGATGCATCCCTGAATTAAAATAGATCATTTAGATGTTCATGCACCTACTTTATTATAATTTACATTCGGAGATTCTGTTTTGGGTAGGGATAATTGAGAATATTGGTGTGCATTTTCCACTTGGAAGCTGCCCAACTCCAAGTGATACTTTAAATCCTTCCTTCTTGGAGGCTCAAAAATTTGTGCGATATGTGAAGGGAAATTTTGGAAATGCTTCCCTCTCTTTTTGAATTGCCACGAGATGATGCTATTCTATGAAAAGGCTTGCTAGTGACCTGCCAATAGTAAAACCCTCAGATGAACAATAGCATCTTTCCAAACCCAGAGAGCAAATTCAGACTTGTCACAAGTGGCCATTTAGTCAGAAAACATTCTCTAGAGTTTTTATGCATTACTCATGTGATTTATTTTCAACATGTAAGCTCCCAGATATAATTGCAAAAGACATCACAATGAAATTGAAAAAATTAAACATACTTGGAAATAAATTTCTGGTGACTTTAAACAGACAACTAAAATAAAAACTTTGTCCTGCTTTTTTTATTAATTTTTTTCCTATTTCATCTAGATGGAGAATACCACTGGATACCATGGAGGTAGTAGAGGTCTCACCAGCATAGTGCTGCTCTCAAGATTACTGGTAGTTTTCATGAAGACATAGGAAGAGACAAAGTCCTTTGTCCCTTGAGAATAAAGAGTACAGTGCATTTGACAATTAACTTGTCTTTTAAAACTTGAAGGTTTTAATCTTGTGCATAATATATTTGGGAAATGAACTGACTGTATGGTTTTGTCCAGAATTCATATTTACATTATGTGCCCTACAGATGTCCTAAAATGTACGCAAGTGACATGTACTTGAAATGACATATACTAATATAGCAATTCTGATAGCTATCTTTTAAATACAAACTACCTCACTAAACTCTTGCAGGAACTCCTTTAATTCAGCAGTAGAGAGAAGCAGTTAAACATAGACAGCAGCTCATCTGATTTATCATCATCTTGTTGTCACAGAGAAAAATGAGCTATCTCAAGACAAGCCTGTGCAAATTTGGGAGTGAGAGAGAGAGAGAGAATATATTTAAGGTTTTTTCTAAGGTTATATATGTAAGATAAGATACTTTCCCTCTTATTACATGGTTCTAAAGATTACACAGCAAAAACTAAATAACCCTACCATATATATTACAATATATAATATAACATATAGAAAGTTATAATCATTAATTGGGGTTAGAATAAGTAGGGTACCTAATCATTTTTTTAAAAGAGACAATATAAGAAACATTAACCAAGCAGTGTTTAATCTCCATTTATATTAGCCGCCTGCAGAAGTATCCCTGTAACTAATATTTTAGCAGTTCAAACAAAATCATAATTAAAGGCTTCAATGTCAAAGCATGTAGCTCTGTATTTTTAATGTACCATTTGTTCAACTTTTGGAACTTTTTTTTTTTTAATTTTAATGTTTGTAGGAAAAAACAGCGAATCATTTCAGAATTTGGTTTGGCTCTGTCACACCGGAGTTAACCAAGCCGACGGATTCAGCACAGTCAAGTGTTTTAATGTAATGATATACCACCGCATCCAGACCCAGTGACAAGATGAAAATCTAAGAACAGGCATAAAACACCCATGAAGAAGTGACAGAGCTTGAAGTCAGCTTGAATAATTTCTGAATCATAATTCACAAAGGGAGGAGGGAAGAAAAAAAAAGAAAAGGAGAAGCAAGGAGGAGGAGAGAAGAGGTGAGTAGCTCATTCCACTCACCTCAAACACTGAATTTAAGAGCTTTATGCACATTCATATCTCCTACTGACAGGACTTCAGGTATATATCAACTGACTCACAATCATGAATGTATTAGAAACTCTGCTTCAATTGTGTTGAGAGGGGAGAGTATGCCTGGTTTGGCATTCGTGCATTTTTTACTTTAACTGTATATACATATATATACATACATACTTGTCATGTGAACACTTGTACATAATAGAAAACATACACATTCACAACGGCTTCCCTCAATCTTCATTTTCATTCTCCAGATATCTGCTGCCTGTCTTTGTTCCTTCAGAATGTCACTGTTTGATGGGAGCGCTATAAATCTGTACTTAGTGCCTGAGATACACCCTCTTCTCCCAAAACCCTTGGGACAGCTAAAATCAGCACTTCTGTCAATAGTTTTCCAGGTTTGAACTCTGGGGAATGAAGCTACCCTGGAAGTTACTTTTCCTCGCAGACAAATAAAGCTTGAGGAATATTACAAAACCCATCCTTTCCGATGAGAACATCTAGATATAAACTCTCTTGCATCTTTGACTACTCTTTTCTTTCTTGTCAATATTTAAATTGGAATGGAGGATGAATATGCTGTTAAAAATCTACCATTTTTAAAATTAAAATATAGGAAGTACAACATACTGATACAGCAGTGTATATATCTAAGGGAAAAAAGAAAAAAAAGCTTGCCTAATGGCCAGATATGATGTTCCAGTTGCGTGACTGGTCTGATGGTCCTTTGTACTATTATGCATGTAATGTGTTCAGAGGGCCTATCATTCCCTCTGGAGACTCTAAACCCCTTGGCAGCAGAAGCCAAGCACAAGGTCTAGAGCATGGGAGGCTTTCAATAAAGGTTTACCGAATTAAATTGAAACATCAATGGTTTCTTTATGTGTTGGGGTCTAACTCCGACTTTCTTATGTTTTTTACTGTTTAGTTAAGAATACTTAAGAGGATATGCCTTTCCTAGAACTGAATGAGTATCAAGGCAGAAAAGTAAATAGAGACAGAAGAGAATTCCACAACCAATTCTATCCCACTGACTTTGATTACTACAGGTTCCTGGAAGTAGGCAGAGAATTGGAGGCAGGCAATCTTCATGTTGACCTACAAGTTTAGTTTTCATATTAATTATTATGGCAGACATTAAAAAGATTCAAGAAGCACAAGACACCTAGAGAGCTAAGCAGAGTTATTCTTTGTATCTAAGGTGACCTCACACTCTCTCTATATGTTTGTATAATAGATTTAACTCTGAAGCTAAGCCAGATATGGAGAAAAGAAAAACTAGATGCCTGAACAACTATTATTTGGCAAGCTAAAGTTGGAGCAATTATAACAAGCAGAAGAAAACACAGATTTTAAAGTGACTTAAGTATAGCTTGACACAGTGTAGTAAACATCCTGAAGTCAGCACATTTTTCTGGAACAAAGCATGTCTCTTCGGAGAAAAAGTTTTATGTAATTTAAATTTTATATACCTCATGATTTATTTTCAATACAACACTTATGGTAAAGAGTCTGGAAAGCATAAGAAGTCTTAAATAATGCTATGCAATAAAAGAATACATGGCAATTAAAATGTGTAAGTTATTTTTGCCTTAAAAAGAAATGTCATAAATATGATTTCTGTAATGATCTCATTTTCTGAAAAGAATTTGATTGTAGACAACGGAGCTTTCCTCTAAAAGAAAGGGATGTATGGCTTGAGAAATACTGATTTATAGTGAATACTTAGAATCACATTAAACATTGTCCTCCTGGACATATCAAGTTAATTATTGATAAACACCTGATGTCACTATCAGGATCAATATCCAAGGGCTCAAGTTCTGTTTTCTAGTGACCTTCTACATCAATAGCTATTTAAATTTCCAAGTGGCTTCCATTTTAGGCTTTATTTATTTTGGTTTACATTTCGTCTCTTTCATAACAGAGTACAAGGTCATTTCTACCTGCACTGTTCCACAAAGGTTACCTAGCACACATTACAAGCTCTATGCCCCACCAGCCAAATATAGCCCATAGCTGTGTTTGTTTTCATCTCCAGGTGTTTTAAATATGTGAATTTCTTTAGCTATGGATACATTTTGCAGTTTGCAATAGTTCTTACCACTCCCTATTGTTTTAACCCACATATTTACGATTAACTTCTTGGTCCCCGTAGCCATCAGAATTGGCAAGCCCTACCCTAGAGCCTGGGCTTCCCCTGATGCAAGAAATATTTGTTATTCCATGCTATTCTTTACTCCATACTGCTCTGTTCCTTCATTTGACTGATTCTGTTTAGCACTACATTTTCATAGGCATTCATTCATTCAATGTTTTTTGAGCTGCTTCTAAATGCCAAATACTGTCCTTGGCACCGGCAACAATGTCTGCTGGTGTATCTGCTCTCATAGAGCTTCCACTCTTGTTGGGGATGACAGGGAACATCAATAATAAACATATGCATCTCGGGTGGTGATGAACATTATGTAAAGAAAGATAAAGGTGGGAAACAAGATAAAGCATGACAGGGGATGTTATTTTCAACAGAGTATCAGGAACATTCTCTCTGAAGAGGTGACATCTTAGTGCACACTTTAATAAAGTGACACAGGGATACCTGGGGCAAGAGCTCCGTGTTTATACAAGTAAGAGCTTCTACCTCTAGCACGCTCTTAGTTTTTCTCAGCTGAGGGTAGTAGAAAATTACTAGTGGTTTTAATTCTGTCAGTATTTTTCACACTTCTTTTTGTAAACCAAGTGGAAAATAAATCAGTAATGTTCAAACTCTTTTTTTTATTATTACACCCTGATGCTTCTGTTGCCACTGAAATAATGATAATAGAATTTTGCTACTATGGAGGAAAGTGTCTATTGAGAAAAACTACTTATGGAAAACCGTCTTACCAAAAATCCCATGGTTACTTCAAACAGTGACAATGATTAACAGACAATGGCACGATTATGTAAAAAAAAAAAAAAGGAACCATATTTCTTTTACAAGTATTTTAAAATAATAGAATAAATGAATGTTGCACTTAAAAAAAAGAGTAAAGTTGTAAATGAATAACTAAGAAAGCATGATTTTTGTGTTTTTCTTTAAAAAAAACAATAATATTCGAATTTTAAAGAGCCCTGAAAGATTATTTATATTAATTTCCTCTTTTGAATGATAAGAAAACTAAAGCTATAAAGGGTTAAGTGCCTTGTCCAAGGACCCAGAGCCATTTATTTATTGGTCAAGCTAGAACCTGAACCCAAGATTCTTAATTTTTAGACTAATATTCTTACACTCTACATACACTCAAAATAACACTTTACTAGTGAATTTTTAAAAATGTAAAACTATTATTAAGACTTGTTATTTTTCTTGCTATGGTCTAACACCTAATACCTACAAAGAATTCAACATTTTCTTAGTACCTCTACCATCCCCTCCATTCCTTGGCTACAGGAATGTAAAAGCATGCTCTATCAGGAAGGCTAATTTCTCAATATTAACATGGTTGTACCTCTCTATGACAAATGCCCTGAGCCACAGTTTGTGACTATGAAGAGTTAGATTAATTTAGGACCTTCACAAATGCTTTAAAAAGGCATTAGTGAGACCTGTTGGATCAGAAACATGATGTCTAAAAACAACACTTATTAGAGTGGGGCGCAGACTTTATTCTGGATCTTTATGTATGGCAATCATGAGAAAGAGGAGCCCAAAATCTGCCAGCTAGCTAAGTTTATGCAGAATTACTGGACTGACAAATCCATTCTGATCCCCAGCCTTGTGTATGTCTATTATACCATTTTACCACTGCAAGAACAGTCATCTTAATTTTAAGTGAAACACATGTCTATGAATATCTTAAAATATATTAGTTGAGAGTCAGATATAAAAACAATATAGAAATAATTTTAAACTGTTCTAATTAATTTTATTTTCAAGAGTAACCTAAACAATTTAGATACTTCTTTTGCTTATGTCTAAAAGTAAATTATTGATCATTAAATTTTCCTATTACCATACAAGATGTAATTAAAATATGCTTTCTCTCTGTATATATATCTATACATTATTGTCAATGTAACAGCATCTTATTTCTTTTTACAGTGTCCCCATTAAATTATAAATTGTTCAAGCAATTAGTTTGAATATCTATACTATAAACTAATAGAAATATATGAGTTGTAGATCTTGATGTAGGTTCAGTTTAGTTTGATGGATATATACTGACTATCTACTTTAAACTAGAAATAGATAATGAAAATGTAATTAAGAAATGATCCTTGAACTCAAAGAGTTTAATTTTTAAAATTAAATTTATTGAGATGACATTCATTAATAAGATTATATAAGTTTCAAATGCACAATTCTATAATACATCAATGCTTAAATTTAATTCAGAGTTTCAGTCAGATGTCAGAGGACTAATAATCCTCTATTTGTTTATATTGTATTTAGATTGCAATAAAATGTCATCCATCCAAAACTAATCAAATAGCAAAGGCCTATGCCTTAAGTATATGTTATGAAACTGTATAATCTCAATCATGTCAAGAAAATGAAACACACTACATTCTGAGGAGTTCATTTAGAGGAGGTCTAGATTGTACATGGTAGGCTCTCAATAAAATTCTAATGATGTAACAATAACTCAACTCTTTTGTTCCAACTTGGAACTCAAGGAAGACCTCCTACAATGAAAATCCTCCCGCAATATTAGGTATCTCCATGCTGTGCCCTCCCTGAGACATCACACCACCAAGCTCTATGCTACAGTCATGGCAGGAGATTCGGGAGCTTTAGTGCTGCAGGAGAATCAAGAAAAGGAACAGAATTCTGTGAAGTTTCTAGCAGCGGTGAAGCCACAAGTTCCTGGCAGGTGCATGTAAACCATTAGAAATCAGACACTGCTAAATTGTGAATGGTCTGAACACAGATTTTGCAAATATTCATAAGATTTATGTAAAAAGTTATAGTGCATACTTTCTGTCCTCTGTAAATCTTAAGAACACTATAACATAATTTATTCTAGAAATTGAATCGTCAGGAGAAAAACAACCCTTTTGATATTTAAAAGAAACATTGTAACATTTGCAGAAGACTTAGATTAAATAAATTATGCTTAGTTTTCAACATATTTTTAAAATCAAGAAAAAAACAAAAAACTGTAAGAAATGTGTCTTAGTATCTTAAATCAAAAACTAGGATGGATGAGAGATGAAACATCCAGTAATGTTCTCTTGCTCCAAAAAAACTTTATATTGAAGAATTTGTGTTTGGAGAAGAGGGCAAAATTTATTACTCACAAATAATTGCTTTACTTTGTTAAAAATCTGTACATTTGTATTTTGATATTTTTAAATCAACATATATAATGCATATAGTTGTAGTCCATTACTAATAAAATCTAAAATAAATCTATTCAAGTATAAAATCCATATATTTTTTTCTAAATGTAACAATGGCCCACAGATTCTGAACTTGAGCAAATATCCTGAAATTTAGGTTAATTGATATGAATATTCAATTAAAATTTGAAATAATGAGATATGACCTAAACGCATCTTGCATGGACATGAGGTGTTTAAATACATATAGATGAAAACTCAGATATAACATTAAATAATATTCAAAATACGAATGTATATGTGATATGAAATGATATAAAATGTTAAAAGTTATTGGAGTCTACAGATCCACTCCTTCACTTTAAAATGGAGAAACAGAAGCCAGATAATTTCTTTCATTCATTCTCACAGAAATGCATCATTTGTTAATGGAATCGAAATCAGCTTCTGCTGACGTTTACTTCTAATATGTGCTACTTCTAATAAAGGAGCTCAGTTTTTAAATTATAGTGAACTATTGATTAGGCTACACCATTTTCAAAAATTAGATAATTTATTTAGACTCTTTTTAAACAAAATAGATATGCACAGTTAAAGTAAGAGCAAGAGACTACCACTACCAGAAGAAGACAAGGAAAGGAAAAGCAGAGAAAAATTTCACCTGTTTCAGTATTTTGACCAATGCTGGACCTCTCAAAAATCTAGCACTGTGTCACCCAATTCAGACATTCCATCTAAGATGCTAAATTTAGTTAGAAACAATGATAATTAGTGAGTGTAAAACTCTTAATATTGATCAAAACAGGATTTTTTTTCTAATACGGGTTTGCATATTCAAAAGAAAATGAATTACCATATTTTGGAGGTTTATATAGTTGGCAGCCTTCAAATTTGTAGCCATAACAAAGACTGCAATGTACAAGGAGAAAAATCATGATGTTACAGAGCATTTACCAAAAAAGCCTTACTGTAATTGATTCTGTTTCTAGCCGGTTTCCAACCCCACTGTTACCCTCAAATCCCACTCAGCTTCCGTGCCGAGTTTTTCATTCTGCCTCTGTTTTCTCTCCATATAGTGTCTTTCCAAACCAACATCCATGTTCCACTCATCAACCACCACTTTAGAGAGCTTCAGGCTGGATGGCCAGGCATGAAGTGCTGGCGGGTGGTGTAGCTGTTAGCCAGCCTTGTGTATCACAAGAGATCTGATGCTATCAAATTCCCTTTCCCCTAAAGACTAAAGAGAGCAAGCCTTTGTGAGCATGCAGGAGGGGGATGAAAACAGTTTGTCTCCTGAGCAGCCAGCCTTTGTCATATTACAAATGAAATCACTTCGGAAATTTAGAGAATTAATATCATAATGAAGACGGGAGTACCCATTAGGGTGGTCTAATGTTGCTCTGGAGAAATGTGATGGATGCCTAGTGGCTGCAAGCCCTTATTTGCAGAGAGTCACCTCTGCAGTTGCCATTATTAGGAAGATGTCTGAAGCAGAGGATCAGACACAACCATTGCAAGATGAGATAGTGTTTGACTGGTTTCCAGGGAACCGAAGGATACAAGCTTAGTTGTACCTGTCACTATGGCTCCCAGCATTTTTCCCTCTTAATGTCTTTTTTAGCTGTAGGAAGTTTCTCTTTAAAGATTCAGTGCTTTCCTAATGGCATAAAGTGAATAATGGGGAGCATATAAAAATGTTATATAGATTACAAATGGATTTGGTCTATTTTAAGACAATGTATGCCAGCCCTGAAGAACAATTTTATTTAGCTTTACTACTCTCATAAAAATAAATTTAGCCAAACATTCTGAAATGAACACACCACTGGCATCGCCACCTTCATTTAGCTTTCTGTGTGAAACATTCCTGGCTTTCTATGGCAATAGATGTGCCTACTCAAAATATGATCTGCATTTGATGCTCTTTCCTGCACTAAAGCCTAGAACACAGGACTTCCAGGAATTACTGTAAAATATAATTGAATCATCATTTCTGGTACTCAGATCTTTCTCTCTCTCTCTCTCGTTTTGCTTTTCAGTGACATTAGTATACATAATAAGAAATGAGAGTTTCTCAAAACCCCATATCAATTCCAGACTAGATTGAAAAGGAAGGATAATTTCTCTAAGAAAAAATTTGGAATGGTGTAAAGGAAAGGAAAGATTAAATATTTCTTGGAAAGTAAGATTATACCTACTTTTTCATCACTTCAAGAGTCTTTTTGTCACTCAGAAATGAATTTACACAATGTGCATGTCTTGTTTTTATGTCTGCCATTAACTGAATAATATCTCTTCTCTGCAATATTTTTATTCCAGTATCTGTTCTTTTTTAAGACAGGTTTGTAGAGCAGTTTATTCTCTTGATGAATTCAAAACCCTTCCCCACCCCCACCCTTTAAGACTGCCGTAAAGACATAATCACCCAGATTTTGGTAATCTTGGTCAATTATAAATGGGAACAACTCAAGAATTATTCCCAGGTATTTTCCCAGAATGAAAAAAAAAATGGCTAAATTTTCTTACTAATCAGTTAGAGACTAAACTTGGACTACAGTAAGATTTGGTTCAGTGAATATTCAGGTTCTTTCCGTTGAGCTGCTTTTAATTTCTTATTCTCTTCTGTATTCAAAACCTTTCATGACAATCAGCCTAGAGGTCCAATAAAGTATCTCCCATGCAAAATGACAACCTGGAAGCCAGCTTCACCAAAAAGCTGAGCTAACTACTGTCTGGGTCATCTCTGGTCCTTTTTGAAGGGGACACAATCAATTTTATTCATAAAGACTTGTTATCTTTATAAAACAGTAAATTCTGCTCACTTTTTAAACACTAAAACTTATTGAAGCATCCATGTGTATACTTTGAGTATCTATTTTGGTATTTATTATAGTTCATATTTTTATTTCCTCACATATCTTATTACTCTTTAACTTTATCAGATATTCAAATCATTTTTCCCCATTTAGATTTTAGTGTCCCTCCAAAAATAAATATTTATCTTCGTAGTACCATATAGTGAAGACTCTAGAAATACATGCTAAATGAAATCAAACTGACGTAACTAGTAAATTCTATGAACTTTCTAAAACTCAATAGAGATAAACAAATTCCATATGTGGAAGGGACTGTATGTGGTTACTTCTCCGCATTGTTTTAAATTTCCTTCCAAACTATTGCATACTCATTCCAATAATTTAAAAAATTAATCTTTCTTAAACCACATAAAAGGTTCCTAATGAAAGTAACATACCCCACACTAGCCTTCAGACTCCGAAAACAACAAATGTGATCTTGGACAGAGAAGACTCTAATGAAAACAATCACATTAAACATAGCTCTTCCCTGCTCAGTGCTCAATAAGTGAGCAGCAGGCTCTCTCTGTCTAGCTTACAGAAAACAGGAGGTAGCAGTTTGCAAGGAGCAGCGTTTTAATGTGATTGGACTATAACAGACAATCTATTTACAGCATGCTCTGGGGAGCTTATAAACAAATGTTGAGTAATTTCAGCCAGCAGTAATTACCCTTGCAGCTGACAAGGATAGCATGAGACTTTCTCCTTCACCTTCAGCCCAGTCCAGAAGGCAGTGTACACAATGCCACTTCTAATTATTTCTGCATTTCTATGGCTAAAGACCAAAGTGTGTTATTAGAGAACATTTTAGAAGCTTTTTAAAAGCTTATTTATTAGGACAATTAAAAGTCATCACTATGACAGCAAATAAAAGGTTCGATTCTCAGGAATGCAGTATCAAATGAGCTTCTGCCCATTTACCTTTAAGGCAATGTGGATTTGTTTTGTGTTGTCTATTGTTAAGAGCCAAGACTAAAGATTGGTGATAAAAAGAAATCTATCTAGAATTCTTCTGCTTTAAAACTGAGATGTGTCTTTTTCTCTTGACAATTTTCAAGCAATTTAGAGTACACAACTAAAGTTAATTCTCAAAATGCACAGAATTTTGAAACATGCGTCTGTGTGTGTGTGTGATTATAGATGCTGATAAAATGCATGTGGTCATACTCTCTCCCCCATTCTACCCCTCACTGGAAACACTGGATTACCCTGACTGATTAAAGAATTTTATCTGGAGGGGTCACTCATATTGTATCAGTTTGACATACAGAATATGTTTTTTTAAAAAAAATCAACGATCTAAAAATAAACCTTCAGCAGATAAGCTCCTAATGGTGTGCTGAAAGAGTGAAACAATTATGCAGAGCAATCACCCTGAGCGTTTGTAATTAACAATCAAATTACTTCCCAGAAGTGTCCAACAAGAGAACTTTTGTTAAACATTTCTATACATGCCAAACTACCCCAAAGTAATTGGGGAAATCAGTGAACTGTGGTGTGTGCCGGTTCTCAAACACCATGGCCAGTTTGGCATTCACTGAGCTTCTGTGCGCCTCAGTAAATTCAGTTCAGATCCTTCCTATAGGAATTGACAGCAGATATCTAATCCCGCAAAGTATATTATTTACATTTTTTTGATACGTTACATTACATTCTGTCATGTTGCATTTCATCAACAATGGATAGAATGTTGCATACTTCATATGACATGATGACAGATATCTCTCTCTCTCTCTCTCTTTCTCTCTCTCTCTCTCACACACACACACACACACACATACACACTCACATATGCACACACCCCCCACAAAACTTAAATCATAACATGAATCTGAGGGAATGCTTTTGGATTTTTGGTCCTAAAAGCATCCTAGAAGCCCTCCAATGATGACCGAAGTCATTGGCCTTTCGTGACCATAGCATCATATTGCCTTGCACGCGTAGGTTTGTTATATGCATTTTGCCAGCTGCTTGTAAATATTCTTTAATTTGTCATCATGATGTACAGTGGACCACAAAAGCACATGTTCTTAATGTTAAACAACAATATGCTGAAAATTAGCCTCCTTGAAAGAAACATCCGAAAAACAATTACAGAGTTTAACAATATGCCATTAGATGCATGTCCCTACCATTGCTCTGCTTTCATAGCTGAGATGCAGTTGGCAGATGGACAATAATTTGTTCTTGTTCTTGAGACTGTCAGGTGTCACTATGGCCAGTGTGGGATGTGAGTGACAGATATTTTACAGCTGAAAAAACGAGAATGCAGAAATTCAAGAGTACCTCTGGAATGTCTCTGGTCATTCGTGGGCAGCACAAGGGCAGGGCAGGCCTCTGTGCTAATGCAGGACTGCTTGTTGTCACTGCTGCAGGCTGCTGCTGATTCACGGCGTTTTAAATAGTATTTCTATTAACAAGGGTGTGTTCCTGCTTTAATGGCAGTATGCAGAAAGCTGCTTTCTAGGCTATTGGTTGTATACTAAACTGCTCTAATTGCTTTTTGTACTTTATTCAAAATAGTTTATAGATTTATCATTTTTTAACATGCAGGTTTTCGTACATGTTAATATAATTTACCAAAAAGCTGGAAATTTGTTTTCCTCCTTTACTCAAAGGTTTTAAATTATTTTAGTTTTACAAAAAGAAGCAGCAAGAAACTTATCATTGGAAGATATTTAAGTGATGATAATAGGAAATAATAATAATAACAGAATGTAATACAAAAGCAAAAATAAGAGTGTCTTTTTTCTACCTGACTATAAATGAGAACTTACATTTTATTGAGTTTAATCTAATTTTATATATGTAAAATAAAAATTAAATATTTAAACCATAATGTAAAGAAAAATAGCTGTAGAGCCTCAAATGTATCTAAACTACATTTTACATATGAATTTTTAGGTTCACCTTTCTCCCTGAGACAAGAGAGGAAGTTTTAAAAAATATAATTATCTAAATACATTCATATTTAGAATTTAGTAGTGTTTGAGAGTTATAAGAAAAAAAATGGTTCAAATAAGCAAAATGTGCAAAGATGTTATAACCAAAATAGTCTCCAAAATTCACAGACATATGTTTAAAATTGGAAAATAAAAGTTACTTTATAAAATATTTTTAATACTGTTTCTGATGCTAAGATTGCGAAGGAATTTCTCTTAAGTCTGAGTCATTGCTGATATTTACATACTGTAAACACAATGTTTGAATTGCCCTTTTTCTTAAGATTGTAAGAGCTATATTAAGATATACCCTAGCCCATTAAACTTGCAAAATTCATGGGCATTCACTCGAACTTTAACTAATGTTGAGAGGACACAGTTTTAAAAATCAGTGTTCTCTAGTGCAATTACTTAAAAGAATGATTATATACAATGATATACAAGCAACATGAATACTAGGCTTTAGTTACAAGAATACTTATCTGCCTTCATTTTCCATTAATTTCCTGTAGGCCGCTGCTGAAATATTACCTTGCAAAATTAAAATGAAAACCATCTGTTGATTAGGGAAAACATTAATGTCACAGCACATTTCAACATTCACTGAAAGAGTTAACACTGAAACTACCTCCAAAGAGAAAGAATGATATGTTGATTCAGACTGATGTTAGAATATGTTGTTTAATGTCATTTGCCAAATGGTGTTTCATTTTTAAAATAATTACTTATGTTAAGTAAATTGAAGCATGTATGCAATTGAAGCATGATATGAAATTAGTACTTTACTGTAATTTTAGGAACAGAAATAAGATTTTCCCCATGAATGGAATAAAACCTCTCCATAAAAACCAATAACGTACTGAAAAACATACAGCCACAACTACGTTTTTTCTCCACTTACGAATGCAAAGATAAATTGTTCTCCTTTGGAAATCAAATATTTTCCTAACCACTGTGTTTCTTTAATTAAACTGTATTCTTTATAGTAATCAAATATAATTAGCAGTAACAAGTATTTAATGAAAACAAACTGCTACTCCCAAACCCTTACTACATGTTTTGTTTAAACCCCACAGGCATTCCAAGGATCATTGTATCTCCATCACAACTACAAAAGCATGCCCCTCCCCATTCTGCTCACTTTCATTTGCTAGTAGCATTTAAAACAACAGTAAAGACAGCAACAAAAACTTCTGTAATTTCAAGAACTTTAGTTCCCATTAAACCCAGCTCCTTAGCTCAAGGCATCGCTTCCAAAGAAGCTTAACACTTAGTAGTTTAAATACTTTTTCCTTCAGAAATTTCATTTGATATTATCATATAATAAAGCATTACCCTGGTATCTTTGATTATTAGTAAGTGACCAAAATAAGAAGAAAAGTGCCCACACTGGACTCATTGACAGCTAGGTGCTATAGCAAGTCTTCTGTAATTAATTGTGAGTGAAAGGGGGTTTGCTTTTGCAGCCTTGTAAAACTTTTCCCACATGGCTGAACCTACGGTCAGAAGACGTTAGGCAACATTAACTGCCTGCACATTTCTTCTAGGCTCTCGAGGAACAGCTAGGCGCTGGGGCTTCAAGCCTGAGAACCTTGGGACGTAAGACATCAGCATCTACCTTTCATCTTTGCTAAGATTTGGAGTGGGTTCAGACCACAGAGGCTCCTTAATTCTCACTAATTCATTTGCTTTCCTGATTCACTTGGCTTAGGATAACCTGAGAATGATAATGAACCTGTGAGGGGAGCTCTAAGTCCCTTGCCTTTGAATGTGCTCGGCATGGATCGAGGGCTTTCTGTGAATCTTACAAGAGGAAAAGAATCTTATTAGCACTGATTGCTAGTCATGAGGTTTCCTTTAAAAATTGCTCTCGTGTTTTAACTCTTACTTGCTTTCTGCAAAGCAGAGTAGTCGGGGAAAAAAGTTAGATTATACAAATGACGTGTATTATACGAAGGATGTGTATTTCTGGAAGCTAGGGTAATATTTTGGAGTGTGATTTAAATCAAATTCTAGCTCTTTGTTGTCTCCAAAAAAGCAACCTCGGTGTTTCCCACTCTTTTCTGAAACCGATGGAAAGTTCTTTTTCATTAACCATAGATAAACACACTCTTGTACCAGAGAGGTAACGTTTTCAAAGAAATACTCAAAGCCTCTTTTTTAAAAAAAATCATTTTCAGATTTAATTTACACAGGAGTTAAGTTCACAGGCATTTCCTGTGGTTTTGGAATTCTGTCGAATTGGCACTTTTGCTTTTACAATTAGTGTATGTGGACCTTTAACTTCTACCTAGGTAAGAATTTGCGCTTGAGAAGAAAAAGTCAATAAATGAACTGGACAAAGTGGTGTGTTTTAGTGAAGCAATAAAAAGGGCAATTTGGGTCTACTAGTCTAGCCAAGGGTGATCATTCTTTAGATCTTGAGATAAAAAACTACTGACCAAATTATTCTCTTGTTCAGTTGTAATTGTGCTTTCACATGTTCATTTGCACAGACACTTCCATGCACATGCTAACAAAGTTATATGCAGCAGCTGCGATGAAATAGATGCACCAAAAGGCAGAGGAGGGCTTGACTCAGGAATTGGAAAGGGACTTTGGTGGCAGGGCAGACTGCTAACACACTCTAGCTCTTTACAAAAGGTGTGTAACCTTTTGTGTCAGGTGCTTTTCCCCCATCTGGGGACGGCCTTATCAAGATTTTAAATTTCCTGCACAATCTGAGTGACCAGAGCAACCCATGACATTCATATACATTGTTAGAAAATGTGTAGCGTGGTAGTGGTCCACAAACCTAAGCCATAATCCTCACTACATTTGAGCATATGGAATACAAGAATGCAAAAGCACAGAAGAGCCTCAAAGCTTATCCAGGCTGACTCCCAGTAATTTTAAAGATGACACAACTCAGGACCACGAAGACCGGGAAATTTGTCCAAGACAAATAGCTGTTTAGTAATAGAGCTAGGAAGGAAATTCAGATTTCAGATTCTAAATCCAATGCTCTGTCTGAGACTATACACAAAGAGTGCTAGAATTTCCATACAAACTGTTTTGACATTACAGTGCACATGTTCAAGGGCTTAATGCTAATAGAAAGTATTCCAAGTAGTAAGCTCTCGTCCTAAGCCACACCACTGCTCCTCTTCATTGACTTCCTATTGCTTGACACCATTAGCTCTGTTTCGATTTGACTCTTTCCAAGGACACCCCCTTTTATTTCTTCCTAGCTAGAGAATGTTTCTACTTATTAAATAAGTTAATAATATCAGAGATCAAATTTCCCCCCATTTGCTTTCTCTGTAATATCACACCATTCTCATCTCCTGCCTTCTCTCAGCATTGGAACTGCCCTTATTTCTGGGCAATACTGGACAAATCCTTACTAGAGTAAAATTTATTTATGAATTTTTCTAATTCCATGAAATCACTTGTTTGGCACAATTTCATAATATCTGTGATTAAAAAGATATGTAATTTAAGAAATATTTATGAAAAACAAACACATAAATGCTTCCATCAAGGAAATATGATCAGTTCAAACTATACAGAAAAGTGATTCAGAATGTGGGTTTGGGAGCTGACAAATCTGGACCCAAATAACTAGCCCCAACACTTGCAATGACCTTGAGTATGGTATATAACTTTCCTAAAACTCAATTTTCTCTTTTATAATAGATGAGGCTTATAAAGTCTTTCCAGAATTCCTAGCACATAATAGGATTTCAACAAATATTTTGTTGTTGTTGTTGTTGTTGTTGTTAACAACGTTGTTATTTTATTGGCATAAATAGTAAAAGAAAAAATGTATGTACAAAGCATCACAAAGCTAACATAACTGAGGACTGAATGGATTTAAGGACTGTCCTAGAGAAAGAGCAAGGAAATAAAGGTGAAAAGCTAATTCAAGCACTCCAGTTTGAGAGACTGAAAGTGATGACATTATTTGTCACACCTCGAAGGGGTGGATTTTGGAAGCAGGTTCTAGTGAAGTGGCTTTGATAATTGTGGATTTGTGTCAGGTGAGGGCAACAGAGAGCTATCCAGACAGGCAACTCTGGAGGCCTGGAAAACCATGAACTTGGTTATCATACCCTAGAGGAAGCAGCAAACCAGTTATAGCTAAAGAGAGAGACAAGAATGAAGCAGAACCAGGACCCAGAGTCTTCATTGGACCCAGAAGAAAGACAAAGGTAGAAGCCTGGAACGAGTCAACTCACCAAACAAGAAAAAGGAGAAGAACATAAAATAGAGCTAGAATAGAGCCAGGAAAGGTACCAGCAGCCACAAATGTGAAGACCCATCAAAAAAGTTGTGTCTGTTATCCCTTGGGAGGCAGCTGTCATTCACCTTTGTGAAACCCATGATGCCTCTGGGGAAAAAAAAAAATTTAGAAGAAGAAGTTTGGAGTGGTGGTCAAAAGAGGAAAAAAGTGAGTGTGTGCTTTAATATGTATAATTAAGGTAGCAGTGGGAGTTCCAGTAGAAATGACCAATCATGAAAAAAATATGACCAAATCTGAGCAGAAAATTATTTAGGAAAGTCTAAAAAACTAACTTCCACTATGTGATGCTCTTTCTCACTTAATCCTATTTATTTCATGAAAAAAAAAAAGTATTATTATCCCTACTTCTAAGATATAGAAACTGAGATTACAATAAATTAAGCAATGTATTCAAGAGTACATAGTTCATAAACAGAAGAACCATATAGAATTATAATGATTAGAATTAATGTCTACCTGATATCAAAGTTCTCTGCATCCATCCCTGCTGCTCAAAATTGAAGCCATGAGAATCACAAGTTCTCTAAGTAACCAAAGGGAAAAAAAAAAAGTGGGCAAGAGTCAATGAAGTCAAGTAAATCTTTAATGCTACAGTTTTTTCAGGAATTAGGACTGATAGCACAGTGTTGGATTTGGCAATTTGGAACACACTGGTGACCTTGAGAAAAGGAATTTCTGTAAAGTGATGAGGACAGAAGTCAGACTATCAGTGAGGGGTGGTGAGGGAATGGTGGTTGGAATTGTACATTGCCCTTCGGACAAATTTGGAAGTAAAAGAATAATAAACTCCAAAGAGTGCTATGAGCTGAAGACCTCTTTTTTAGTGTTAGGGAACACAGGAAAATATTTGTGGATAGTGACAATAGAACCACTAGAAATCAATATTCATTCAGAAGAATCAGGAAATAATTATAAAACATAGTTATGTAGGAGAAAAATAAAATCTCTGGCTGATAAAATTGTTGTTAAATGTTAGGAAAGAAAAAAAGATAGCTAAAATATATGTAGGTTTTTTAAAAGAAGGATACAAGTGCAGAGATATTTAGAAGTTAGGGTAAGGTGGGAAAAAAGAAACGTGTCAGATATCTCTAATTAATCAAGAAAAGAGGATTTCTTGAAGTGGATCTGGCAGCCCAAAGAGTGTGAGTGAATGAATGAATGAATGAATGAATGAATGACAGGAGAAAATCTAGAGGTACACTTTTGTTAGTGCCAAAGAGAAAGGATACACCAAATAGACAGAATCTCATTATTAAGTGAATTTGAGTGTTGAACAATCCTAATGTGTGTTGGTGGATCGGAGTTATTATAAACTGACCCTTCTAGGTCCATCACAGTCTAGTTTGTAAAATTCATCCTACTGCAGCCCCTGTGGGAGACAGACTTGCTGATTATACAAGCAACAACAATTTTGCCTCTTTGAGATGTGGTATTTAATAAGTTGCATTGAAACCAGAGCAAATGAAAATATTTGCAAGCGAATTCTCCTCCCGCCATATACAGAGTAAATGGCCAGGGCATCACTTCCACAGACAGAATGTAGCAGACTTTATCTTGGTGTTTAAACTCCACTGTTCAAACAAAAGCCTATCGATAAATCTAATTTTATTAGAGAAAAAATGAGATTTTGCAGGACTTGCATTGCGAGCATTTAAAATATCTTGCCCTAAAGTGAATACTAGATTTGATAACTCCCTTTAGAAGGGCAGGAAACATGGCAAATGTATGAACTTGGCTATTAAAGAGATGAGGCAGAGTAAGGAGAATGGACTGGGCATCTGTTTCCTTTTTCTTTTATCCTTAAAAACCTATGAGAACTCAACTTCCTTTTATTGATAGACTATTATCTAACAACTCTGTCAACATCCAAAGTACATTCTTGAACAAGATAAGAAAAAAAATGACCTTTTGTCAATCTGGAACACTAAGTTGCTTGAATTCTGAAATTCAAGTCCAATTTTATGAAAAGAAAAAAAAACTTTTTTTCAGCATTGATGTCATTTATTCTGACCTCAATAGCCAGAAATTTAGACACATCTATGAATACAGACTTTTTTCAAAAACAAGTCTACAGAGGCACATGTTGATTTAGGAAGTGTCCACATGACAGTAAAACAACCAATCAATTTAGTGAAAAAAAAATCAATTGATTCAATAAAAACATCAAACAGGCTATTTGCTGTCATGAAGATCAAACTACTGTTTGACAGAACTTTTACTTTATAATCAATGGTATTGATGTCTGTAAACACAGTCTTAAGTTAACCAGCCCATGTTCATCGTACAAAAGAGGACCAAGCTGCTATCTGCAAAGTGATTTCAGCAAGAGAGTACAAATGAAAATCTCAAATTCGGGCCAAAACTTGAACTTTCGCTTTGCAGCTCTTTCTATCATGTCTAATTTCTTTCTCATTCACCTTCTTCAAAAATAAATTCCTTTTGTAATGTGATGTCATTTGTTATGTAGCACAATATACCCCAGGCAATGTTGCCATAGTCATATTGAAAAGCATCTTAAGTGTTTATCTTTAAAATAAAGGTAGTAGATTTTAGCCTTCCTTTCTTTATGTGCATCATTCATCTTTCTTGGTTGATATCTCTAGAATTTGTAGCATGTCCATCATTTTCTAACTGCCAACTGTTTTCAGAAGAGCTGTTGCTTTAAGCTCATCATTTCTTCCGATTGGAGAATCCACAGAACCTCTTTCTACAACACACAGCAGCCAGCATGTACATGTGTACAGATGAATGGTTGGGTTTGTCCTTCAGAGACTCTTTGTACCAAGCTTTGCCCCAGAACTATAGCGCATAATGAGCGGCAAATGCATACTCATGTGCCTTAAAAATGTATAGTGAAACTACTAAAAAATTGCCAAAGTAAAGGAGCACATTCTGTAAATAAGCTGTTAGTATAATATACAGTTCCACAGTGTTTCCTACTTGCCTAAGTGTTTGGGGATTATTAGGACTCTTCCATAATTAGAGTCCACAAAACTTCCTTGTAGTCAAGCAGCGTTGATTGGGCAGTTGCCTTTCAAGAAGAGTTAAATGAGCTACACTTTGGAAGATTTCCAACTAAATCTGAGAGTGGATGAAAGAACCAACATGCAGATTGTGAAGAAAGTAGGTGAAGACTCTATAAATGTTATTTGGTTTAAAGGTCCGTGCAATTATATCCACAAGGAACTGAGTTAAGATCAGAGAAATAAGTGTATGTCTCATGTCTTTCTCTATAAATCATTATTTAATAACCTAATTTAAGAGGTATAGACATTTCAGAGTTTCAGAAAGCAATTTTCAGATTTTTAAAGATTGAATGGTACTTGGGAATATTTAAAATGTGAAATTTGCCATCTGTGCTGACCTCTAAAGTCTATTTCAGAACATAAGATAATGGAGAGTATATCTGCAAATAATTGCTAGGTTACCAAAATAAAATATTTCCCCCCTTTCTTTTCCTTAACAGGTCAAAGCAAATATACATAACACTTCACCTTGATCAGACATGTTCATGTACATTACATACTGCTATTGTTTTCGTTAAAGCTAAGAAAAGCCAAGAGGATTAGTTATCTCAGTTGTAAATATCTGAGTTACAGAAACACAGCTGGAAAGTCATGATTTCCTCCCCTTCCACAGTCTTTCCCATGGCTAAAATCAGCACGGCTCTATTGAGGTCTAAAAGACAAAGACGTACTGTCACTGACTCCTACCATGCTAACACTCAAGTGTACCACCTTTAGTGATCTAGAGTCATTTTGGATCTTTAGGTATTGATAAAAATTCTTTATGCGCACATGAGTGGATTAAAATTATTATGACTGTGAGAAATATGAATCTGCACCCTATGATTTTAGCAAGAATATTTTAAAAAATGACATAAGAAATAAACAAAGGCCTTATATCCTAAGCCATGGAATGTTAAAGTTTCAGAAAGGACTATTGGAAATAACTATTTTAAAACTCCCAGCAAGAATATATGCTGCTGCTGCTAATGGTTAGATACATCTCAGAACTGTAAGAGGCTGTTCCAAAATTTTAGATTTTATCAAAATATATCATTCTATTTTAAAAGTGAATCAATAAAAGATGCTCATTTGAAGACATTTCTGTGCTGCTTTATATGCAAATTTCTTTGGCGGATTGTATTTATCCTCTGGCCAATTCATTGTAAGTCCAAAAGTAAGGATTGTCCCAATTTCCTAGGTTCTTATGAAAGAAAGGACAAGCTGCAATAGTTCAGCCACTTCATGCCATTTTTCTATGATATTTAAAAGCCATGGACCAAGTAAAATGTTTGAGTGTGGAAAACATCCCTAATGAAACATCTCATTTAGATGCTATACAAAGTAATGAGCAGTTGAAGGTGTGTTGGAAACAAATCTGTATAAACATGAGTCATTAAGAGGATATCTGCCCTTCATATGTTTAATTAAAATATTTATTGAGACAATCGTAGATTCAGATGCAGTTGTATGAAAAAATACGGAAAGATTCCCAGCTTCCAAACTGCTACACTTTGCCCAATTTTCCCCAATGGTAACATTTTGCAAAACCATAGTGAAATATCACAATCAGAATCTTGACATTGATACAGTCCACCTGTCTTATTCAGGTTTTCCAAGTTTTACTTCTACTCATTTGAGAGTCATTTTATGTTTAAAGATTTCAATATTCTAATATAAGAACCATTTTTAGTAAACTTTGTCAGAGTATGTGATGGGTAGGTACATTTGGTGTCTGAATCTGAAACTAGCTATTCCTGGTTCTGTACATTAGTTAGTTAAAATCTTTGATCAAATTTCGCTTTGAAAACTGATTTGCCACATGACAGTGATGGTAGCATAATCCAAGACCAATACATATTAAACAAGAAGACTTAATAAAAACTTACAAGCAATGTGGCTTACTTTCCCCCTGCCCCCAAGAAATTGGTGCTTTGAAGAACAGTAAAAATAGTATGAGATAGATCTTTCATTCCTATGTGCAGTAATGGGTTGATTTGTTTCATTATTTTTATTGAGTGCCCTCTGGGTATATAGTTCTATATGAGTAAAAGGAAATACAGTTTTATGGATAGACACCCATCTGGAGGACCCAGAGTCCTAAATTCTTGGCTGAATCTTATTGCAGACATCCTAAATATAACCCCGAGATGGTAATTTAGATTTTCTTTATTCAGTTTCTCCACCTGTGAGAATTGACAAAAAAAAATTGCGGGGTGTGATAAGGCAGAAATTACTGACAAAGTACAATTGAAAAAATAATTCTAATTTTTTTTTTTTTTTTTTGCTTTAAGAACATTCTGTCCTCAGTCATGAAAGTAGCATAACCTAACATATAAGTATTTCTATATGTCATGTTCTGTACTTAGCTCTGCATATGCACTACCTAGTTTAATTACTACCACTCCCCAAAGTAGTCCAAGAATTAGAGGCTGTTATTTTCTCCGTTTTACAGATGACAAAACTGAGGGTTAGATCATTTAACTTACTCAAGGCCATGCAACTGGTAGTTGGCAAAACTGAATCTTGAATTACAGTTTAAACCACAATATCCATGCCTTGCCCTTTCACACTACATTATATTGCTTCTTTTCTGTAGTCCAAATGTATCTCATATTGGGTCAAAAGGAAAAAATGACTTCTGGGGTCTATGATCCTGTTCTGTGGACAGTCATTGAAATTTCCCAACTTTGTACAAGTGCTATACAGGGCTCTACTTCTACTCAGAACAGGAAGGTAAGACTTAAATAATTAATAATAATAATTATTATTACTATTATTATTATTATTATTTCTAAAAACCATGAAAATAAAGCTTCTTAAGAGTAACTCTGATAAACTAGCATTTTAAAGCAAAGTAACAGTTATGGTGCCAGTTAAAAAAAAAAACTAATCTGTAGTAAGTCACTTGCACACCACTTGATAACTAGCAGCAAGAGTGAAAGTAGAGTCTTTTACCAAGAAAAGACCGGAGGGGAACAGAACAGTAGACATATGTATATCATATGCTTTAATCCAGAAGCACTGAATTTATGAGTCCTCAGAGGCCTTTTAAAAGCCTGAAGAAGAGTCCAGGGCTGGTAGTCTTCAGAGGACACTGTGCAGAGAACAAAGCCTTGATGGCATAAAATCAAGGGATCCCACCCCCCTAACGGGTTGTCATAAATCTCAGGGGAGACACCCACAGCACCAGTGGATCTCTCTGGGCACATACATAAAATATCTTCATTTCTAGGGCATTAAAATTCCTGCCTAGAGAGCCTTTTTTATAAAGGAAGGTAAGTGCACTTCTGACTCATGGACTGCAGCCTGAAATACTGAGAGTAAGGGGTCCATGCAGCACGGGATGTTTGATGAGTAACTCAGCAGCAGACTGAACCTCAAGGCCGGAGCCTGCTGGTGTGCATGCCCCATCGTACAGAGAGACAGATGGAGGTGATGAGCAAGGGATGGCTTCCAGTGCAGATGGGGTGCAGAAAAGGTGGCTTGTTAATAACACTGCCGCTCCAAGCAACTTTTTGTCAGCAGTCAAAGTTTCAGGATCATGGACTTGTGGCTTCTTGAAAATTGCTGCAGGACTGACATAATTCCTAGTGTAATTCCCAGTGTAGTTCCAATAAAAAATAAGAAAAGCCTTATAACACTCCATAGGTCTATATGGTAAGGCCATTGGTGTGAAGTGACTGACATTTGATGAAATTTTACATCTTCTAGTCTTTCAGTATTCATTCTGTTCAAGAATGAGATTTTTAGAGTTTATATTCACATTAACCATATTTTTTTTCCTTTGCTTTTCAGTAAAAGCAAACAATCAACCCCAAAGCAGTTTCTATTTTGAGATCTTTTTCTAAAAAGATTTTCAGTGCATGCTGCGAAACAATTTTTGATGTGAGAACAACCAAGCATGTGGCTTATTTTAGAAGTTCATTTTTTAGATAAGGTATCAGGCCAAAGTACTGAATTTTCTGTACAGGGTCAGGTGATCTTCACTAAAAATACAATTAATGCAAAACCAAATAAGATTAATTTGAGCATTGTTGGAATTTGACAATGTAATTATACACTAGCTTTTTTCCCTTACATTGTCACAGATTATACTATTATAAAATGACGATATTCTTTTCTTTTCAAAGAGTAAAATCACAATAAACATCCTAAACGGCTTCCTGGAATAAACCATAATGAATAAATGTCTTAATAAGACATTTCTTACTGCAAAAGGTCAAACTGACAATGAGTATGACAATAATTTGCAATTATTTTATTGATCCTACAAAATGGACAAAGCTTAGAGTCTAGAATCATTCAAAAATAGAACTTTCTTTCTTCAAAAATTAGATGATGGTATTCACGTATTGATAAATAGTAAAATGCATTCCGTAGTTTCCCTTTTCCTGCTTTTGCTTCCCTGTTTTTACTAGTACGAACTCTAACAAATAAGTAGTGCTGACAGAGTGTTAGATATAGGTCTATTCACACTCCTAAAAACAGGAAAACCTTAGTTGCTCAATGCTTAAAAATAACAAACCATTATATTTTTGGTGGAGGGTTTATATAGGTCAGCCACAAATTTTATATAAATGTATAGATAGTACTTAATCCTATGTTAGTAGAATTATTCCCATTTTACAGAATAAAATGCCAAGATTCTTAGAGGCTCAAAGCTACTTAACTAGTAAATTTTAATGGGAAATGTCTACAGGTAAAGGCACCAACAGAAAGAAACAAAATTATACCAGTTACCTAGTCAGGTTACATGGTCTGACCAATACTAGAGTATTAAGGTGACAATGGAACTGCATACTTGAAAATTGTTTTTTCTGCTTTAGGTTTAGAACAGAAGAGAGAAATGTCACTTCCATCCTTGGCTCTCCCTAAAAAGTAACGCTGGTACACAAATCCACCTACTATGAACTTAGGATAAGCAGAGGGAGAAAAAAACCACAAATTATAGTCATGCTCTACTACACATTTATTGCGAGTGACTGCAGCCAAGAGTATGTAGGGTCTATGTGCAGTGTCTCAGAAGCACAGGACTACTAATCAAAAGTTAAAAAAATAAATAAATAAACCTTAAGTAAATATAAACTACTAGGGCATTTTATCAATCTGTAAGATAATAGACTTTTTTAAAAAAGAAATGTTGACATATTTTTCTCTTTCACTTAATCTTTGATTGCCTTTCAGGTGGTAGGGGGAAGGGTTGAAGTTGGAAGTGAGAGCCAAGTGATGAATGGAAGCAGCTAGAGTCTGTCTCTCAAATATTGCTGCTAATCTGCTCTCTGCTGCCAGCCCTGCCACTCAGCAGCCTCCCAGGGGCTGAGCAAGTATTAAGGAGAGCAATGAAAGGGAGAAGCAAGGGCAGAAAGAAGAGAGAAGGAAGAAACTGACGTTGTGGTTATAGAAAAAGAAAGCAGCAAAATCTTGTTTGTAGCAGAATTTTCCATTAACTGCCCCAAATCCCTATTTCGGTTTCAATTCAGTGTCAATCTCTTTTCCAGTATGTATGTATGTATGTATGTATGTGTGTATGTATGTGTGTATGTATGTATATATGTATCCATCTATCTATTCTATTTTCTGTTTCTCTATCTATCACCTACTTAACTTCCAATTGGCTATGTAACATTAAATTATAAGTGACTTCTCATTGAGAGCTTTTAGGCTTATTTTCATTTATATTTTACCATTTTATCCCAAACGAGTTAGGTATACATACATAAATGGGAACACACACTGACATACCCTTTAATTGATAAATGAATCAGGTAAATCTATTTATAAATAGTTATTGATCTGCTGCTCTCTGCAGTGTTGCCACTTCACAGAATAGACCCAAATGATCTATTTTGCTTCTGGACCTTTAGTTTAGCTGACAGATGACTACAATGATGTGTACTATAAGGTAGCCCAGTAGGTCTTTGTCCTAAGGACACTGAAAATAGGAAACGAACAACTAGGTGAGCTAGAATCAGACTCTCATTTGGGTGCACAATGCTCATTTCTAGCTAATCTGCAAGACTTTTCTGAGATAAATCATCAGGCAGGAGTCTTCACTATGGAAGAACAACCCAGCAGGTAATACACACAGTCAGTAAGCTGCCAGCTTGTTGACAGCCAGTGTGGTGGATTTCATACTCTACGGGGATGTCAGCTTCTAGGGAGTTCAAACAGAAGCCCTAGTAAAGGCAAACTCCAAGATAGTAATTTTGCCTGTCAGGAATGTTATGCCAGACGGATTTAGCAGTGGCTTGACATGTCCAGACTCTAAAGGAGATTTTGAAAGGATAGGAAAATCACCCAGGATTCTTTTCCCAGCAATTCCCACCCATCAGAAACCACAGCCCTAAAATCAAGAAGGTCATAACAGAACAAAGGGTCACAGGAAGAGAAATTTCCATGTGGTAGGGGCAGACTTTTGTACCTGGAGCTTTACTCACTTCAAGTTAGCTAGCTGTCTTCATTTTGAACCAGAATTTCTCTCCTTTGAATGCTTCTCATGGCAGTAAAATCCAAACCCACTCTCACTAAAGTTCGTAACGCACTCCACTGTGGGTTTTTATATAATGCATAGATTTCTAGAAACTGTGTTTTCCCCTATAAAAGGGGGAGAGGTCTAGAAACAGACAAGAAAAATCTTCTAAATAAGGAGATTTGCCCTGCATGAAAACTGATGTCCATTCGACAAATACACAAAACATTCTTACTTTATCTCAGTGCCTTAATCTTATTAGACAAAGGTATTTAAAATGTTTAATTGTAAAATGCAGTTACTTATCAAAATATGGTGAAAAACCTCATTTTCTAGAGAACTACTGACTTGGAATTTTTACTTCACAATGATTAGCAAATAAAGATACCTCTATAAACAGCATTAAATTGTTTTTTTTTCTTTCCTCCAAAAGAGAAATTGTCATATGAATAGCAATTTAGCAGGGATTGTCCTAGACATTTTATGAACAGTATCTGTCTTAATCAAATAAATGAAATTCTATGAACATAATCTATCTCCTTGAACACAATCTACTTGAACATGAAGATCATTTTCCAATATAGAAACTGCAATATATTGCCTGTAGTTGTTATAAGGCATTGCCAATAGAGCTTTAAAGGAATTTTTTTTTTCTATGTAGGTTTCAGGTAGACAGAAAAATAGTAGGTAGAAGATAGATAGATCACTCGATCCATCAATAGATATTGATATAGTATCGAAATAACTAGATATAGTAACAAATATTCCTCACATTATACTTTTATGTGCTATTAGTGTATAAAAGTCTTATACTTGAATCTGGAACCAGCAAGACTGTTCTTAATTACAGCCCTGAACACCACCTCTATTCTATCCTCACCTTTGAACTACCCACCCTGGCCTTCCTTATGTCATCAGCAATATCATATATTCTCATTCTAATTTAACCTTGTTTAGAATATGAACCCCCTGGTGCATAATAAACTTTTTCCCTGGGGTGCTGGAGGGAGATATGGCAAAAATATCATCTTGGTCTAGAAATTCCATCTAGTGGCCCAACTTCAGGACAGAGATATTCTGATTTGATCCTGTCTGAACAACCTACTCCTAAAATGTTCTATTTTATCTTTGTATCTTTGCATTTACTTAGTATCAATATTTTATTCATGTATGTATTTTTGCATCTCATCCTTGTGCAGGGGCCATGCTAATCTCTGTATCATTCCAATTTTAGTATATGTGTTGCCAAAGTGAGCACTCATGTATTTATTTTCAATGATTTCTCCATTGTTTTTTAGTTGTATGGAGTCAATTCTAGTTTATAAACTCCTTCAGTTGAGAGACTATATTAGTCTAACCCTATTTTACCTCTATCTAATCTATTAATTTTTGTTTTAAAAAAATATGTATATACTTAATAAATAATTTTATTTATGGGTTCAGTAAAGTACCTTACTATGATTTTGTAGCATATCATATTCTTATACCTTAGATAATTGCCAATACTGTTATGCTTTTTTAATTTATCTTGAATTGATTATTTTTTCCTATTTCCCATAGCAATTTAAACCCTTTTATAAATAAAATGCTTAGAAAAAATCTCTGCAAATAAAAGGGCCCAATATATGTCACCTAGCCTTTTAAGACTGTATCCAGAGTGACAAGTTCATGGGCTTCAGTTTCTGTCATTCCTACATTAAAAACCTTACTATATAACTCTTTTCTGTTTTACCTTAGACACGTCACTTAATATATCTGCAGAGAATATTACATGAACTAATTAATATGAAACATTTAGTACAGTTCTTACCATATAACAAAAACTTTAGAAAATATTATCTTCCCAATAGCTTTTGTCAGGTCATCTGCTATCGACTCTCCCGTTGGAAACTTCTGGAAACTTTTCCCTTTCCTATTACTGCCTAGACTCTTTGTTCTCCTTCTGCTTCTGTGTCCATCTATTCTTATTCTTTTGTAATTACTTTTCTTTCTCCTCTGGATCCTTACATGTGGAAATTCTTTAAGTTTCTATCTCAGAATATTTTTTTCTTTCACAATCCATTTTAGACTTATACCACTTTATTTACTCGCAAAGTTTGCATATCTATCTCATGACTTTAGTGTATGATCTTGCTTCGTAAATCTCAGAGAAAAAAAGTAGTCATAAGGTGGGAATGCCTTCATCTTCCCCCCACAAAATCTCTAAGCCCACCTGTACCGGCCCTGTCCTTGTTGTGTCATTTCTTTACAATGAAGATGTGTATCCTTTCTACAAAACAAAGGCCAATTCCTTCACTTTTACTTCAGACTTCAGTTTCTGCCTTCTCAAGGACTTCATTCTATCTGCTTTCATCTTTTTATCCTTCTCTTCCTACTAAATTTTCCTTTACATATCCCAATATGTTTAATAGCTATTGTATTTAAAACAAAATATAACAATAATAAGCCTTCCCTTTTCCCCACATCTCATTCCAACTCCTGCTTTAATTATTTTCTCTCCTTTACAATCAAGCTTTGGGAGAGCATTGTCTATTTGCATTTCTCCTCTGCATCCTCTTCTCCTATGTACTCCTCAGCTCAATCCAATCTGATTTTGGGCTCCACCACATCAGAACTATTTTCATTAAGGTCACCTCTGATATCTATAATGCTACATCTAATGGACATTATTCTGAAGTCCTTTCTCTTGACTTATTAGAAACATAAAAAAATTTGTCTGCTTTGCTTGTCTTCCATGATACCAGACTCTCTTGATTTACCTTATAGTGTTCTACATAATTCTAATACTTTGACCAGTATCACCTTTCCCTCGACCCTATCTTTAAATATTGATGTTCATCAAGTCTTGGTTCAAATATCCCTTTTCTTCTCATGCTTTCATTTTGTCATAGCAATCTAACCATTTGACATGGCTTTAAATAACTTCTGCATGCTACATATCTCCATAACTGCCCACACCTCATACTCTGAGCTCTAGAAACTAATAAGCTGTATATATATTATCTCCAATTAGAATTGTTACAGGGTTTTTAAATTTATATTTTCAAAACTAAGCTCTATTCTTAAATGCTCCCATCTCTATCTACTTTGCTGGGATTGGAAACAGTTTACTCAATTATTATTAAAAGAAAACTAGATGTTATCTCTCAAATCTCTTTCTCTCTCATTTTTCACCTATTATTCACTGAATCCCTAACATCTCTCACAAATATTATTGATATAACCTCATAAATAACTATGTCTTGTTTTGACCCTGATCATCTGCCCTACCTCCTAGAAGCCACAATAACATACAAATCTTTCCATGCTTCTCTGCTTAAAATTCATCTATAATTTTCCACTGTCTTAAAATAAATTCTAAAATCCTTAACATGGCCTAAAATGCCTCGTATGATCTGGTTTCTGATTCCCTTTACAATTTTTTTCTCAGAGTTTGTCTCCTTTTTATTCTCTAAGATTTAATCACTCTCACCTTCTGTGAGTTCCAAGAATACTCACAGCTCTCTCTAACCTCAGCACTTCCACACATGCTGTTTCTCTTTTCCTGAACATACATCTAGAATCCTTAACTCAGGTAACTCCTTCTTATTCTTCAGGTTTCTCCTTAAATTAAATATATTCAAAAGAAAAGTTTTCACTGTCTCACAGTTAAAGTCAGATCCTTATTATAATGCCTAATTCTACCATTGACTTTTTCTTCATGGAGCTAGTAACCATTTAAATTATATATCAATTTATATAATGATGTCTATCTTCCATGGTAAGCTCCACGAAGGTAGAAATCATGTTTACTTGTTCACCACGATATCTCTAATACTGAATTGGGCAGATGATGGATACTCAATACATTTCAGTTGAATGGCTACAAAATTCCATAATTTGTCCAGCCTTGATCCCTCTCCTGGGTCTGAGACTTCCATTTCCTTCCTTCCTTCCTTCCTTCCTTCCTTCCTTCGCTTCCTTCCTTCCTTCCTTCCTTCCCTTCCTTCCTTCCTTCCTTCCTTCCTTCCTTTCTTTTTTAGATTCTTACAATGACTTTAATATGGCTTTTATCTTTATTTTTAATTTTGAGACTTCTATTTTCAAATGCCTACTTGACATAGCCACAGAAATGAACCATAGGCATCATACATTTAGCATATTAGCAAGCAAACATATTATCACCCCTTTCCCAACACATACCCCCTGTAGTCCCTACCTTTGTTACTGACAGTCATCACTTCTTCCATTTTAAAATCTTGAAGTCATTATCATTTCCTCTCTTTCTTTCATTTCTAATGTGCAGCTGATTTCCCAAATCGGTTAATTCTTCCTTGGTGGTATTCTTCAAACTGATCCTTCCATTTTTTTTTCTTCTGCTAATTTCCCATTTAGGCTTTCATCATCCTTCTTCTGGACCTACTAAATGGTCTTCCTACATTCAATATTTCATTTAATCACTGAATCCTCTATATTGGATAGATCAAGAGATAGCGTAGAAGTCAGGAACATAGACTCTAAAGCCATTAAGCCTGTACAAAAATTTGTTTCTGCCCTTTCCTAGCTATATGACCATTATCAAGTTGCTTAACCTTCCTATGCCTCATTATAAAGGAAAATAATAATGAAAACTACATATGGAACTATGTTGAGGGTTAAATGAGTTAATATACATTGCATATGTAGAACAGTGTTTGGCACATGCTAAGCACTCAATAAATGTTAGCTACTACTATTATATTTTTAATATTTATCTTCCAAAGTTCTAGATTAAATCATGTCACTCCATATTCATGTTTCCCCATTGCCAACAGAAAAATACTAAGACTACCATTTAAGACACTCAACAATCTAGACTCAGCCAACCTTGATCACTACCCAGTTCTGTTTTCTTCAACTCCTAAACTCCCAAAACACCAGATTAATTCAGTATTCCCAATTATATTATGTACTTTCATGTTTCCATACGCCTTTGATTATGCTGTCCTTTCAACTTGAAATGCCTACTCCATATCTCAAACACTTGTACATTCAAAACCAAAATTATTTTCATGAGGCCATACTTGAGTCTCAAAGTCAAATTTATTACCCTTTCCTGTGTCTTCCCAGCACCCATGCCTCTATTTAGTACTTATTTAGTTTGCAGACATTTCTGCTTCCTTGTCCCACTCCCTTACTAACCACCCTCAATGATGCAATTAGCTTGGAAGATCCATGACAGTAGCAAACAAGTCTTGAATACATTTGTATATCACACATCTAGCAGTGATATCTGGCAAGTTGACCAGCCACTTAACAGTTATTAATTGTCTTTCAATGGAAAAGAATTGAGTAGTTTAAGATTATGACAAAAATAAGACACTTTTCCTTTTCAGAGACACTACCCCTAGCTAGCATAATGATAGAACAGCATTTATTGTTGATATTATTTCCAACTACTTAATCATACCTTTTATTAATGAAAAAAACATTATTTTAAATATTCTTTTAATATAAACTCTTATTTTTTATTTAAGAAAATGATCTTACTTTATCAATTTATTTAAGTTATCAGTAAACTATTTCCCTATAACAAAAAACCAGAAATGTGGTAGTAATCAGTATTTTCTATTTAAAATTTTGACAAATAAAGCAATCCAAAGCCATTTTTTTCCAAAATAAAAAAGAATTCTTTATTCACTTGCCTACATAATCTCTCTGTTTACCAAATATTAAAACAGTGAGAGGTTTGAACTTTTCTTTTTACAGTCAAATTATTAACCTGAAGAAATACGATATCTTCAGGGGACAGTAATGGAGTCCTGAATAAAAACTCAAAATTGCCTAGAGACGTAGAGTCAGTTAACTAGAAATTTTCATTTCCCTTCCAGCTGCAGTCTGGCCTCCACATAGAGCAAGATTCTTTGTCTTTTTGGCAGCCTCTTTGGCCAAACTTGGATCTAAGTATCCAGCGCTCCTTTAAAACAGTTCAACAGGGCCAGGAAAGAAAATTGTGCTGACCACTACATGTATTCCAAGACCTAGGATGCTTGGTTTTTAAACTCAATATCAGTCTAGTCAGGGTATCTCATGGCTAGGATTTCATCTCATTATTTTTTCAATTCATATCGGATTCACTGTTAAGCTATTTTCAGTCATGCACATTGACCTAGATTCTCCCACAGTGTAAGCTACTCCCCAGGAGTAGGCTAGTTACATGAGGAAACGGCATTAACACTTTCAGGTATGGTATAGTAACTGCCTTTCTGGTGGCTGGAAAGAACGACATCCCAGGATAGTAAATGACGCCTTCATATGCTGAATAGGAATTTATACATCTTCTTTAAATGTCTGCTGTGCAAACTAGGTGAAACCCAGAAACTAAGAGAAACTGGTTTACTAAATAGAAGGAAAGCAAATATTTAGATAATAGATTTTTTAAACTTTCTGGTAGAAATTATAGTGTACAATTGTTAGTTAATCCCTATTACAGAAAGGTCTTTGACTCAATACCAAGGTTAGCATAAACTTAAAATCCTATTTTGAAGATCATAAATGATGAGTTCCCCCTGAAACCTCCTACTCCCAGCCTCTGCCACCCATCAAACTTAAGGACCCTCTGAGATCCTTTAGAGGAGATGCTTTACTTTCTCCTAATTGAGCCTTAAAAAAAAAGTATGCATTCATCTCTTTAAGCACATTATTAATTAGTAGACATACCTAATAGAAACTAGCTTCAGCAAGAGCAGCCACTTGTTATTGGCTCTCATAACTAAAATCCGGGGATATGTATTTGAACAATGAGATTAAATGATACCACCAACTCATTCAATCTCTCAAGTGTTTCACTCTTTCTACTGTATTTGGCTTCATTTTCTGGTGCATTCTTTCTTAATAAGTGTCCCTTGGACAGCTCAAGACATAACAGCTTAGGAAAATAGCAGAAAATTAATACTTCAGTAAAAGTCCCTGCTATAAATCACAGTGGACTGGCTTGGCTCTTTTTATCTTCAATATTTCACTCATACAGTGCATCTTCCACATTAGAAAGATTGCAAGAAAGTAAAGCATAGTGGTTAGAAACATACACTTGGGAGTCATTGTGCCTGGGTATAAACTTGGCTCTGCCACTTCCTGACTGTGTGAGTATTATCTATCCCTGAATGAATAAGTGTAGCTGGAAGGATGTGTGACCAAACCTGCATTGTGTCCCCACCCCAGAGCAGATACAGGAGGAAATGAGATCAGTTCTACCTGGTTTGAGATTAATAAAGAAAAAAATTAAGATGCTGTAAGTAAATTAGCAGGCAGAAACTGCAAATGCCAATTAAACTGCTGTGTGAAAAATAACTAGCATGTGTGTATGGTTAAATACAAAATGAAGGCTAACATTGTAGGTACCGACATCACAGCTTTCTCATACTGCACTGCTATTGCTTGTTTACAAGTGTATCTCCCTCAATAAACCCTTAGCCTCTCAAGATTAGGCACTGTTTCTAGTGAGACAAGGAGTATCTAGTATGTGGAAAGATTTAATAAATGCTTACTGAATAAGGGTAAAGTGGCTCTAAATTTAAGCAAAATATTTGCAGCAGTACATTTGCACATTTTATTTTACTCTAAAGTAATGCATGGCTATAGTTACTTAAAAGGAGAATATACAATTCAGTAGGATTTAATGACCTTCTAATTGTTAAAAAAAAAAACTGATGGATTCCACTATCTTTGAGGTTTACTGCCCATTATAGTACTTGGAAAAATTCTTGTAAGGGGACTGTGGTGATGAAATAGAACTTGAATTAAGCTAAGGGGGTTGATGTTTCAAATTTATTACCACCCCAAAAATAAAAAAGCTGTTTACTTGCTGCTTTGAAATATGCTAGTGGGTTTAACCCTGTCCCTAAGCTAAAATTTGTTCTTTCTTCATTAGAGACTCTTCTAGGCAGAAACGAAGGTATACACAGAGGTCCACAGTTAGACTTACGCTTTCAGTTTTTGTGGCATCCAATTTTTATGACTCCAAAATAAATTCACTGTCTAGGATTATCAATCCATCTTACAGCTTAACTTCTTTTTAAAAATGACCAAATAGAAGCTTCAATAAATATCTAGCTGGGAAACAGGCAAGACAGGAGCAGAATGCTGTCTTATGGTGGTGTATAAACTCTTCCAAGCCTTGAGGAGGTTATTTGCTAAATGTCTAAAAGAGTTAATGATCTTCCAAAAGGGAATAAAGATCAAACCCAGTGTTCTCCAAGCAGGACTAATGGCCCCGTACACTAAATCTTAAACTCTTCTCTAAGTGATTTCAGTCTCTTTCTATTCCATATTGAAAGCAAAATCTACCCCTTTATAAGGGGCAAAGGATGAAACTACTTTTAGATTGCATTAAAACCATATGCTGCCCAGGAAATTCAACATTAGCAGGCAGTAAATTACACTTTTAATCTGCTTGTTGTTTCTGGGTGTTGCTACAAACATATTACAGTACGTGGTACTACTTAGTGGCTAGATAACCTATCCGTGTCGTTTGGAAAACATATATTGTGTTAATGATGGACTTCGGTGTTAACTCAATCCCCACCTCCCAAGCTGGTTTAGTTCATAATACATTATTTTATAACTATGAATAATAAGCACCTTAGTGAAAATTAATTTAGATCCCACCCCACCCTCCATTTTGCAAAACAAAATTAAACAGATTTTTTTAGCCTAACCTCCTTTGCCCATTAAAGTTGTGTATATAAATAAGCCAAGTTATCTTTTTCCTTGTGAGAAATGCTGTTTTATCTAACAGTCGCTTTCCTACTAGTTCAGTACTCCACCACTCTAAATTAGGACACTTTATCTTAAGGCTTCATAATCTTACGAGACTATAATTGGAAAGTTTATAAAAAAAAAAAATTCTGCTTTGTAAGCTTGGCAGCTGAGATAGAAGGAGGGAATGAGAAGGGCTATAGCAGAATTACACCATCACTGCTAGCCTGACTCCACTTGACAGAGCCGTTTAATATTTTGACAAGACAAAATATAAAGCAGCATTTTATTCTGTGGAGACTTCACTAGACACAAGCATGGAAGTGCTTGTGATCAATAAAGTTTGCGGTGGAGAGTGATTTATTTACAGCAGGGTATTATGTAGAGAAAGAGCTGTGATATTTCCACAGGCTTTGAAGGCATAATGGGCCCCTCTCAATCCTTACATGGAAGGGTTAGATTGTCATGGTTGCTCAGGCAGTATTCAAAACGTTATCTGATCAGCCTTAAAGACTTCAGAACGAGACAGATGATTAGTTACCCTAAACGATCCTCATCATGCAGAAATTGATGATTTAATATAGTCAATGACAGACGATTCCATTTGTACTAGATAAAGTGTCTGCGGTTTGTATCAATCATAATAGAGTTATTATTGAGCATAAAAGAAAAGCATGTTTAATATCATTAATTCCAGATATGTCGCTTTCCACATCTGGCATTCATCCATAGACCAGAACCACTCCAGGCTATCATTCCTGCCTCTGTGCTGGTGACTCCAGTGTTTTTTGTAATTTCAAAATGTTTTTCAGCACCTCCAGCTAGGCGCAATAACAGTTTACAGATTACCCATGTCATCACATTTTGACAAACTTCTCCATCTGATGTGACCTTCATCTTTAGCCATCTGCTTGCCTTTGTTTCTGCTTTCTTTCTTTCTTTTTCTTTTTTCTTTTTTTTTCTTTTTTTCTTTCTTTCTTTTCTTTTCTTTTCCTGCTTTTTTTTTTGATAAACCTCAGCAGCTTAAAGCTGTAGTAGTTTGTTCCATACACTGTACTTCTAGGTCGACATTTCACCTGTGTAAATCCAGAAACACAGACTGCAGTGTAAAGATGGTGACCTGGGTTCAGGTCCCCAGGTACCTGACCCTCCCTAACCCCCTTAGTTATATATTTCATCATTCACGTCAAATTCATTTTGATTGTATGGAGGGGAAAGCATACAATCAGAAAAAAGGAAGCCCAAGTGGGAGTTGCAGTGAGGGAAGAGAGAGAAAGAATAATCAGTAAAGCTGAGAAGTTGGAGAAAGTAGAAAAAATGTAATTTCTACATTTGTCTTATCTGCAAACAATGTAATAATGAGAAAAATAATGAAGAGACAAACTTTCCAGGGAAGAATATTGTGTTTATCTAAAGTAAATGCTATTTCTTTTTTATTTTAAATACTCTAATTTCCAAGTGTCATGTTGAAACAACAACAATGAAAAGTCCAGCTTCACATATTGTGCATTCACCTTTTTAGAGAAGAAAAACTTCTCAGTAAAAACCAGTGTCTCTCAAATTAAATTATTTTCACTCACAAATGTTTGTGCAGTATCCTAGGTTGTAAAAGACACTAGAAGTTTCTTTTTTCTTGTTATCTTTTTGTAATAAGAATAGATTTGGAGATATTTTCCACATATTTGTTTAACAAATATTTATTGAGCATCTACTATGTGCCAGACACTGTTTAGGCACTGAGAATGCATCAGCAATCAAAAGAGACAGAAGTTCCTGCCTTCCTAAACCTTACATTATAATGTTGATTACTGATAAAAGGGTTGTGAGAAGTTAGAAGGCTAAAAAGAACATTTTTTTAAAATTAAGGACAGGATGAAAAAAAAAGAAACTTTGGGGAAGATAAACAAAAATCAAGATCTCCCTCTTCTTTCAGAGGTATCAAGTGTTAAGCATATATTCAAAAGGAAACAAAATGTCAACACACCCAGATGCAGCTAAATGCTTATGAACAATAATATATGTGTTTACTCTCATCTTCTTTGGTGGGATAAAGTAAAAGAGATTAACATTGCCTCAGGTCCAAAGGGTAAGTTTTCAAGTTTAGCTATCATTACCTATTCATATTGTTTTAGTTATCACTACCTCAACATGATTGGTTTTCCAAGACAAAGTCCAAAATCTTCTCCTTATATAGTCACCCTTGTTAATTATAGAGGCATCTAACAAATCATGTGAGTAAACATATGACTTTTTAGTTATTTTATTGAAAACTATTAATGAAATTTCAGGTGTAAGTATTAAAATCTTCATGGGGATAATTTAGCAGATTAGCCAAATCAAATTTAACTATACAAATCTTATGAGAGGTCCTCTATAAAAGCAAAACACTCAGAGTCAATTTCTAGTGTTCTAGGTTTGGCTCCAGCATTTCCTAATTATGTAACAAACTCTAAATGTCAGTTTTCTTGTATTCAAATTAAGAGAATATAGCTGCCTTGCCTGTTGTACAGAGTTACATTAGAAGTGACTTTTTAAAGTTATTTCACAATAAGAAAAACTTGAGATATGACCTAGTCAAATTTCTCCATTCTTAATTTCTCATCCAGTGATCTTTCTTTGAAAACTATGCTTTGAAATGCTTTGAAAACTATGACATGCATAAACGATATGGTATTATGATAGAACAAGTTAACATGACCTTTCTACATCTCAGTCTCAGTATTTCTAAAATATAAAACATTCCTGAGTATCTCTGGACTGGAAAATCCAGTATCATGGATTCTACAAAGAATTAAAAGAAAATTTATGCAAGAAACACTAGATTTTTGATAATAATGATTTCACACTTTGAATAAAATTTTATATGCATGTAAGCCTAATTAATGTCCATCAGCAATCATCATGTTAATAGATCACTACAGGTTTGGCACTTAGTTCTCAATTTAATTATTTATTCAACTGTCAGTATCAACATATTGCTTGAGACATGAAATAATAGATCACAGTTGTGTTTTATTTATTCCCATGACTAAAGTTAGGTTTTTAATAGCTTTTTGATGATCTAATACTCTCAAAGCAGACAACAGAACCAGTAAACAAACACACTATTTGAGAAAGGCTTTCTGTTCTTTGAGGGGTTTATCCTTGACACTAAAATGTATATAGAGAAAGTGTCAGTCAACTTTTGACATGCAAAATGTTTGCATGAGACTCATACAGAGGAGGTTCAGAAAACAAGTGACCATAAAGTCACCTAAAGCTAAAAATCAAAAGCATTCTGAATCAGAGTCTAAGAAGAGTACTCTTGAGTTCTGTTTCAAGCTCATTATTGATTTTACTTTGACCATTAATCAATTCATGTGTCCCCAAAACATTTTAAATGGTCGTGCCTATTTGCCTGTCCAGAAATCACTGTGCTGACAATTACTACATGAATTAGATTTTAACTATATAATTGTGGGTTTACAAGTAGAAGAAAAAAAATGGAATCTATATGGTAAAATAGGAGCTGTGGTCCTCTATTTCAGTTCACGAATCTAAAAGGCTAACTTCATCCACTATGAACTTGGTCAGCTGGCATAGAGATTTAACTTAGAACTTAAAGTATACAAGATGTAATTCTGATGTAATTCTGATGTAAAGGAATGAAAATGTATTTTTCAATCACTTCCACTTCTGAAACACAATCATTATAAATATTCAAAAGAATATTTCAGATAGAAATATTTTCCAATCACTTCCACTTCTGAAACACAATCATTATAAATATTCAAAAGAATATTTCAGATAGAAAAATAAAGAATGCTAGTTTGGATAACTTTTCTCATTTCTCTTTTAAAGACAGGAATGTTATTCTAAAATGTTTTAAGTTTTTTATATAGTTACAAGCCAGCAGGAAACTTGAAGTTTAATCTTTAGAAATTTCTCTTGGCACATATGATTTTTTAAAATTAAAGCTAATTCTAAAATTTGTTATTTTATTAGTAAATGTTTTATTGTGTGTGGATGTAATTTATGACTTCTTAGAATGTTCTGTACTATGATTTCTCTCTCATTTATGTATCTTTGTTTGTGACACACTTTCCTGCTGGAATTCCCTTCCTTTTCCTCTTCTCCTATAAAAAAACTACATTTCCCTCAAGTGCTGGCTTGAATCTAAATTTGAGCACAGATCTTCCCGTGGATTTTTCGCGATTATTGATTTTTCTCCCTTCCTTCCTTCCTTCCTTCCTTCTTTCCTTCCTTCCTTCCTTCCTT
>NW_024354875.1:25925066-25997566 GCF_902729225.1 Pteropus medius
TTCCTTCCTTCCTCCCTTCCTTTCTTTCTTTGCTTTCTTTCTTTTTTGTTCTCTCTCTCTCTCTCTCTCTCTATGCATTCCTAAAGCAATTATAGTCTGCACTACATCATCCAGGATCATGCATTTATTCACTGAAAGTACATGTAGTGTCTGGCTTTTGCCTGACACTGTATTAGGCATCAAGGCTGCTAAGAAGATAACACATAAGATAATAATCCACTTTATCTAGAAGGGGAAAAATGCAACTACTTAACCCAGAAATATTTTTACATATTATTTCATTTAATTTTCACGGCATCTCAGCATAATGTAAAATTATCATCCTCATAACATAGCTGAGAAAACTGAGACATTGGGAAATTGGGTTATTAGCCCAAAGATTTCATAAACAAAATCGCTTGCTAGTCATTCTGGGTTTACACACGTCATCTCCACACCTACATTGATGCCCAGTTCTCTAGGAATCTGAGCACTATTTCTTAAACTCTTTTCTATTTTTTTGATTTGCTGGACAAAAAGTTATATATTCACTAAACTATTTATTGACTGATTGCATAGCATAAATTTGATTCAAATCTTAATAGAAACCTAGAGAGATTTTTTTTCCAAATATTATATAATGTAGTTGGAATGATTTTCTGTAATATAAATAATGATATTAAAATCTATTTAATAGTGCAATTAAAACTCTCATAAGGCTGAAGGAAAAATGCTATATGTTAGAAAACTGAAAAACAAAACATTTACTAAACCTAGCTTCTTTTTTCTATGATTAAGCTGCAAAAATATATAACCATAGATCACTTTGGAACATTGCAAATTTAAGAGGTCTAATTCACAGATGCCCTATCTTACTTGTAAAACAAAAAATCAGAAAATTCTCAACTTTTCAGAAAATGTGTATTCTAATTTTAACAGCAACTTAGAGTACGTATGTGCACTAACTTAAAAAAACCAGGCAATCACCAAGGGCAAAATTTCTCCTTCAGATCTCTACGAACAATTGGGACTCAAACCTTGTGTTTAAAAAAAAACTCTCATTTAAGACCATCCAGAGAAAAGCAAATCTAAAATATGGCTTAGTATACTTTAATAATACTTTATGTTATATGTACATATTCACATATTCACATACATATTGTTAGTAAACAAAAATATTGGATGCCATTTAAATATTATAATACCATTATAGAATTCAAAGATAAAATTCTAAAGAAAAAGAAAAACTATGGGAATGGAATCTCTAATATTACAGGTATAGTTAAGAAATATTTCTATAAATCATGTGATATTTCCAGAAATTAAATGTTTATTACTGTCTAATCTCTATATATATCGGGATTAAATATTTGAGATTATAGTAAAAACAAATTTTAAATCTCTGAAATATTAGTTAAGTAAAAATTAAAAGGATAGTATGTAAAATTAGAAGAAAAATAGTATATTATTAATTATCTACATATTAGAAAATGTCATTTAGAAAATATTTAATCTCAAACTGCTTTATCTATCCCTGGCACTCAGTACCCTGTGGATTTATTTCTCTTTTGTCAGGGTCAACATGCATGAGAGAGCTCTAAATGGTCAGGTGCTGTGGCAGAGAATTACACACATGCCACTCTGGCCTGTCCTCAAAAAGTATGTGGATATAGTGAAGAAGGGTGAACCTCCAGGATTTAGGCTGCCTACATTCAATTTCTGGCTCTATTACTCATTAACTATGTGACTTAACATGGATTACTCAATTTCTCTGGACCTCAGATCCCTGATCTTAAAATAAAGCCAAGTAATTCATGTCTTATGAGCTTGCCATAAATATCAAATGAGATAATGCATATAAAACACTTAGTACAATGCCAGGCACATAAATAATGGTCAAGAAATATTAGCTATTATTACTACTATTATTAGCCAATAAGAGCTTATCAGTCAAACCAACACACCATTAGAGTTTAAGTTCTTCAATAGCAAGGTCATGCCATACTTAGCTTGTATTTTTGATGTATTAGTGAGTGTAGATCGGATGACAGGTCAAATGTGTGAATGAAGGAGCCAACAAATACAAATGTATTTAAAATATAAGATATATATATATGATATAAGTTACAAATATATTTATAATACAAATTGACCAAATTATCAATCAAGTAAATTTAGTCAACCCATCAATTAAGCATAAATATTGGTCAAGTAGATAAATATTTGATTGAATAGATTCACTGTTGGATTAAATGCATTAACTCATTCATGTGATTTTAGTATGGTACTGCTCCACTAATATTTAAAGAAGAAAAGCAAGAGGTCTGTTAGGAAAGAAAAGTGTGGCATTTAAACCAAATATAGAGCAAAAATAAGTATATAGAGGCTGAAGAAAGATGTAAGCATCATATTTATACATCACAGGATTGGGGAGTTTAGAGAATGTTGCCAAAAGGAGTTCAGGCAAAAATGTGAAGTAGAGGAGGTAAAGGGTTAAAAGTATAAACTCACTTTTTTTCGTAAGAATAGCATTAGAAAGGTAAACAAACTCTCTTGATAAAATTACACCAAGTATTCCAAAACCAAGCAGAAATAAATATTGGAGTGGCCACATACGTTTTCCTAGAAAGGATAAGCCTTATTGAAATCATGTTACACATTAAAGACACATACACAAGCACATGCATGGATGGACACACATGACATATGCATACACATATTTCTTGGTTGTGTAAATTAAAATTTTAAATCATTCTTAAAAGTACTAAAACCATATATTTCAGTAGAAACAATTAATAAACACATTGACAATATCAACAAATCTAACAATCTTTAAAACAACCTCTGTTTCTGAAATATTACAAATTAGCAACAGAAAAATGTCTACATTCCTAATTGCAACTCTGGCACAGATCTGATGGTAGTGACTACTACCACTCACTTAGTGTATTAATTTTTCCAAGGTCAGCTATCCAATGGCCCACCATCACAGATAATTCTACTTCTATGAATTTGTTTCTTGTCACACTCACATCAAAGGAAAAGAAAAATGAGTTAACAGTCAGCACTTAAGGGTTGTTGAAGTGGCAGAAGGTTCAGTTCCTTTAGAACAATGACTCCGGCGTGACGTTGTGTGATCGTAAGGTAAAATACTGTCCTACCTCAAAGAGCCTTTGTCTATAGCTAAAAGGAAATCATGTGTCTATTCCTGAAAGTGAAATATGGATCTGCAATTTTATGAGCAATTGTGTCATTAGTCATCAAATATATGCTGAGTATATTTTTTAATTATTTTTATTCTGTCTTATAAAAGACACTATGGACTCTGCCCTCTACAGTTTGTTCTCTCTCTCTCTCTCTCTCTCTCTCTCTCTCTCTCTTATTAACGTCTTGTGCACACACACACACACACACACGCACACACTGTACTCATGCCAAAATGATACTCTGCAGTTGGCATTTTGTTATCCAAACTTTAGTGCTATTGAATCTGCAGTGTGTTTGAGAGAGAGGTGTCACATTCTTCACACTAAATGGCAAGGCTGAATCACCAACAGTATAGTTCTGGAATGTAGCTAGTCTACCAGGTCTGAAGTACCACTTATCAAAACACAATTCTGTAAAGATGGATATGTGTAGAAAATAGATATAACAAGACACCCACACAACCCTTGTATAGTCAGTAGGTTGAAGCAGAAGAGGTAGAAGAAATGCTCGAAGGAGTAACCTGGAAAACAACATCCAGGAGAACATCCTAAATATCTAGGACTACATAGTGTGGATCATTCTGAGACAAAATTTTAAATCAACATGGGAGAAAGAACAAATAGTGAGTATAACTGTGGAAAGATATGCAGTTACAAAGGAAAATTTTTATAGTCACTCCAGGTCTCAAGTTGCATGTGATCAGTCCTACCAACATTCTGTTCCCAATCACTGTCAATGTAATCTTCTGTGATAAAAGTTAGCAATGTGCATTGTCATAACTGACCAAATTCTCATCAATAATGATGAGTTTAAGACAAAATACAAGCAATATAACTGGAGAAAAAAATAAAAGCAAAAAATAAATCAATTTTGAAATAAAAATAATAGGCAGAGAACAATTTTTTTAAATGGTTTTGTCCTTTAAATGAATAAGAACAGTCCTCCATATTTTCATTTGCAGTGAAACAAATTTGACTTCTGAATTTAATCTATCTTCTACCAACTCAAGACAGTCTCATAAACTTGATGGATCAGAAAGGCTTTACACTGGGCCCTGCAGTGGAATTCACAATCATTCCTACTTGAACTCAAGCCATTTCAATTGTTTTCACCGTACCTGCTCCTCTTTTCTTCCCTTATGTCAAAAATCACTGCATCAACGTGCTGCCCCTCATTATATATCTTTTTTTTTTTAAGCCTACAGCACCCAATATTCCCAGGCAGTCTCCTATCGGGCACATTCAGAGTGGCATGGCCATAGACTCATTATATGTCTTAAGATGCTCAACTCATAGCCATGCTACCCTGAACACGCCTGATTCTGTCTGATCTCAAAAACTAAGCAGGGTCAGGCCTGGTTAGCACTTGGATGGGAGACCACGTAGGAAGACCAGGTACTGTAGGCGTAAAAAATAAATAAACAAGTAAATAAATAAATAAAGATGCTCAACTCATACCACAAATCATAGACTCCTCCCATCAACCAGGAACACATATTTTCATTTGCAACTCTTCACAAATGTCCAAGGGCTATTACTCTGCAGATTCTGGGTATTTCTAGCACTAATTTGGTCTTCTCCATACTATATTCCCAAAATCACTGTTGAAATTTTTTGTTATTGCTTCCCTGCCACCTAGGATTATGTCTGGGATAACAGATGTATTCAGTGTTTTTTTTTTTCAATACATAAATAGATACCTCTTACCATAGAATGGTCTGCAATACATATTTCTGTCTAAATCCAAAAATTAGATTAGCTTTCTGTTTAATTATACATTGACTCTACTCTTTAAATTACTCAAATTTAAAATCATCTTAAAAGCCTGTTCACATCTCTATACTGATTTACTGTACCGCAAGTGCTAATTATCTCCATCTTAGTTCTGTCTTTAATCTCGATGATCATAAAGTCCACAAGACGAGCATTTGTACAAACAGACTCTGTCAACCAGTCATTAAGATATAAGATCTTAATGAGGAACGTGGGCCTTTTAGAAATTATATTTGTGGATCTTCCAGTCTAAAGTTGGTGCATATGTGCTAAGGTGTTCTGGTCAGAAGGTATATACATAGGCATGTAGAAGGCATTCCCGTGAACCAGATGCAGATTTGAAGAGTCTATGGCTGGAAAAGTTGGAAGAAGTTTAAGGCCAACAAGAACATGACTGATAGTTCAGAGATATTAATACAAATGCTGTATGAATAAAAAAAAGTCTTATATTATCCTTCTTTGATGTTGTTTTCACATTGTATTCTAAGCTGCACCAAGAAATTAATCCGATGCATATTATTTCATTTATTTTCAGCATGTTTACATATTTCACCTCACTGATAAGCTATCACAAACGGCAGGTCTAAGTAGAAAATCATGGTGGGTTTAGAGGTACAGAATTACAAGATTAAAATAAAATGATAGTGTCTGTGCAACATACTTATCCTAATGAATATATCAATGAAAGTTTTGAGGAGGGGTTATTGTATCTTAAAACCAGTGTTCTTCAACTATATTAACAAGAACAAATCTTTCATAGTGTGTAGAAAACAATATATGCTGAAACTTTATCACAAGGCTACTGTTAATTGGCTTTTAAATGGCAACACTATTTACAAAACATTAAAACACAAAAACTGTCTGTGTTAGTGGGATTTTTACTTCCAATCTTGATAGTTCTGGAATGGAGTCTGCAGTTTCCCTCTGTCTACCCCTACACACACACACACACACACACACACACACACACACACACACTCACACTTCCAATTTCCATAATCTTTTAAAACCAAAACTGTAGGTCAGGCTAGTTCAATACCTGCAGAGAGAACTCTGAATGACATTTAAGTCAACCTTGGAAATAGCCAGTGATCTCCTTGCTTAGAATGAATAGCAAAGAATGTCGATTTCACTTATTTTTAAGTAACGGTGCAGGCACTGGAAAGAGAAAAGGTTGATAACGCTTTGATTTGTTGTGTTTAGTTTGTTTTTGTTTTTGCTACTATTGCTATTTCTCTTTTTTGTTTGTTTTGAGTTTTGTTTGTATGAGACTTATTAGGAAGCTGATTTGGATGCTAAATCTCCAATACCTAGTACTTTTTTCTTGGTTTTCTTAGCTTATAAAATCCTGCTGATCTCTGATAGCATAGAAAACTCTACATTATAAGAAGTCAGTTTCTTGAAGTGTTGAAAAGATTGGCTTTTTATTAATTCCTAGTAATTAATTGTTTGCATATACTAGTCTTAGCTGCCCAAATAAATTGTCAGCTTTTTGAGGGTAGGGCAAAATGTTATCATTCTATCTCCCTTTTCCATTTGGCATAGATTTCAGCAATTATTTAATCCATAAACTATAAATATACTATTATCTATAAAGAGTTAAGATAGAGAGTCATTAGAGATAATAAAATGAATAAGATGAGATCCCTACTCACAGGAGTTTTGAGAGAGAGAGAGAAGGTAATAATTAAAATATAATGTGATAGCATCCATAGCACATTGATTTAAAAAAAAAAAAGTCCAAAATAGCTATGCAGAGAGGGTTGTCTGACAAGAGTTGTGACCCTATATCAAAGGGTGCAGTCAGCTCATGTTGACACCTCGAGAAGAATGCTGAAGCAATATGCAGCCAGAGTTTAGTCTCCTTCCTCCATCTCATGCCCCACTGTGCTTGCCAAATGACTGGATTCAACCTGGAGGACCTGGGGAGCATGGAAGCAATTATGATGAGTCCATACAGGTCCACCTTTCAGAGAACAAAGCAGGGTGCTTAAGAGTGGAGAGTGAACCTTGGAGTATAAATGAAAGATATACAACATAGATGTAGATTTGAGGATATAAGATTATATTTACACATAACAAGGGACGTGTGTTTATAGGATATTCAGATGGGGATAAAAATCCTGGGTCTGACATTCAGAAGAAAGATCTGTGCTAAGCAAATGGATCTGGACTCTATTAAACTACAAATAATTGAAAGCATGAGAGTAGATGGATTAACTAATGAGGGGTGAAAAAAGGATCCTGTGTAATGTCAACATTTTAAGTATGGTTAAAGAAACAGAGCACGTGAATGACATAAAAGATAGCATTAACTAGGTGAGAAGAGAACCGAGAGAACAAATTATCATAAAATACTGGGAAGAAATGCTCAAAAGGGTTAAATGCAACTCATTGGTCAAAGTTTACCTTAAGAGGCATTAATCCCTTCTTACTCTCTAGTTGTGCCACTCAGAGAAGTCACTGCCACACAGCTCCGCATCTGAGTCCTAAGTGGTGGAAGGGGCCCAAGACTTTGTAGATCCAGTCAGCCCAGAACTTGGCACTGGAACGGCTGTGACTCTTTCCTGGCATACAAGCCACGCCAGGGCACAGACCTTGTCTTCAGGTAGTCCACAAAGAGAGAAGGTAAGGAGACAGCTATGATTGCGGAAGTTCTCCACTGAGACCCTAGCAAGCAGCCAGGGGCCTAGGAGGCAGCAGGAACCAAACAAACCTGGAGAGGTTCATACATTGGATCTAATACAAATAGGAAGTGAAATCTGATACAATGGAACCTACTTCATAAATAAGTGACTGAAAAAGGAAGAGAAGCAGAATAAATGGTAAAGAGGACTCCAGGAGAGAAGCATGACAGTGAAAAGAAGTGCAGACTTAGGAGTTAGATTGCTTGAGTTTTAATCCCTGCTCGACCTCTCACTATCTGTGTGATTTTGAACAATTCATTTATCCTTTCTGTGCCTCGGTGTCCTTATCCTTAAAATGTAGATAAAACATTATCTACCTCATATGGTTGTTATGAGTTACTATATATGAGACATTTAGAACTGTGTCCAGCACATATGGGGCATTATTTTAATGTTTGATAAGGATCAAAGGAAGATTTTGTTTTTAGTTTCATAGAAACTTGAACATCTTTTTCAGGCTTGGAGGAAAAAAAAGAATTTTAAGGAAAAGACTGAAAATATAAGAGAGAGAATGAATTATTGTTGGAAAAAACTATCAAAATGGATAGGATTTCTTGATCAGGTAAAAAGGATTATTCCATAATAAGCACTTTTTGATTGCATGCTTATTGATTGTTCAGGAATATGTATTAGATCAAATAAGGTAATTTTGCATAGTTTACATAAGCATTTTTGTAGTATTTACTAGTCTAAATTTTCAAACATTATATATTAGTGAACTTCACTGTATCAGTACACATTAAGGCCTAGAATAAATATAATTTAATGAACGAAAAAATGAAGGAATGATTGAATGAAAGAACATTTATTGCTCTGCCCATTCAGTTGTCACCTTCATCTGCACTATAGGATCTTATGTCTTAAACTCTTAAATGAATCCAAAGCAAGGGAGGCAAAGTATTCTGTGAGCTCAGACTCAATAGCTACAGGATTCTAGAATTAACTTTATAGTAGCCAATGTGCTTGCACTGGTCACTCAACACACATGTTACCTATCCTATTGCATACAGCCTTGACCTGGGATTGCCATATTCCCAGTTTGTATGCCTAGTCTTCTGCCTTAAGTTTCCAGTTCAATGCTCTAGTTTTCCATCAGAATTAGAGTTCAGTCCTAAACTTCACCCCATATATTTGAGACTTTGTTTTCCTTCCTATCTTTGTCATAATAGAATAGGCTGGACTCTGTCCCTTGACCCTATCCAATGGCTTGGTTTCCTCTCCCAATAACTGACAACAACAAATTATAATGGTGCTCCCAATTTGACTAAATATGGCCATTGCCTCAATTTCTTTCCAGATGGATAATGGACGACACAAGCCCACGTCATCACAAGTTCACCAGATTCTTTTGGAAACAGTAGTGAACTGTTAGCTTCATCTCTCAAAGGCCAGTACTAAAATTGGATAATTTCACCCAGCCCATGATCTTTGCAGCTTTCTTTTCTAGCTTCCTTTCCTTCTCCACTGGCATTTTTGCACTGGAGGTTCCAACATATCTGATGATCAAAACATTGTAAAGCGTGCCCATTGAAAATGTGATTTTTGCTTCTCTCAAAAATAATGTGAAAATATGAACTCATTCTTACATACTTTTTTTGGTAGAAGTATGAAGTTCATGATCTTAAAAGGTATACAAAGTAAAAATATATTTAATCTTTAGAGGGTAACATTTTTAACACTTCACAATTCTTTAATTCTTCTCTTGAACATCATCAAGTTCTCAAGTTCTTGCTGTGAACAGCCTTCTGATTCCAGAGGCAGTTTAATCATATATGGAAAGAGTAAGAACTTCGTAGTCAAATAGCCATGGGTTCAAATTCTGTGAAAACTACTTTGTGTCACTTTGGGCAAGTTACTTAGTATCTCTAAGCCTCAATTTCTTCAGCTGTAAAAATAGGGTTGATAATACCTTCCACAGAGGGTAGTTTGAGGAACAAATGAGATCACAGATCAAAAGCGCTCAGTCCAGTGCCTGGCACTCAGGGAAAAGTAATTCCCTCCCTTTTCTTTCTTTTCTTCTGGTAATATGAACTAAAGATCAAACAGACTTCAGAATCAATCACAATCAGTTCTGTTCCTGAAGACATCCTACAATTTTTATAAGCCACTCCAATATCAGAAACATGACTATCAAAACTTAATTGTCTGAGATTTTCTCCATATGTTGACTAAGCATATTTGAGCAATTTTGTAAATTAGAAGCATTTTAAGGCATTTTAAACAGAAGCTTATTTATTTATTTGCTTATTTTGCAGCCCCTGGTCATTCTGAGTATGCAATCACCCTTATTGTTATGGCACAATTTCACAGCTGTAACTGCTATATGCAAAAAGAAGTTTGCTTAAAACTGAGGTTTTTTGTATTTGCTTTCCCACAAATTGGGTTATGTTCAATCAGTTCAACCATAACCATAAAACTTGAAAAAGATTTTGAATATATCGAAAAGTTCAGGACTTTTTCCAATTACCAGAAAAGTCATATACATTTATTTACATGATCATTAAACAAGTGAATGTGTCTTACACTAAGAAAACTTAATGAATCCATCCTCTTTGTGCTTCAAGGCAAATTATAAATCATGGCAGTTCTAGTGACTGCCTCAAATTTCTCTTTAGTAAATCTTGTGCCATCATCCAGTCTATCATATTCGTTACTCCACCTCCTAGATTTATATTTGCTTCTGCCCATGTGGAAGTTTGGTCCCAAAATTCTTTGTCATGCCATTTATTGACAAATGCAGTCTACATTCCTTCCCTTGGGCTCTGTAACTATTTGAGCCATAGAGCACAGTGTAAATGACACTGGTGCTTTTACTTCCCGATTATCTTGGAATACTTGCTTTTGAAACTGAGCCACCATGCTGTGAGAAAGCCCAAGATGTCTCATGGAGTAGACTTGTAGAATCAGCTTACCAGCTATGTAAACAAACCTAGAAGCAGATCTCCATCCTTATACAAGCTGCCCCAGCTATCCTTGCTGAACTCTGCCAAAATTTCTGATCCACGGGCACAATAAACGACCTGCTATTCTTTTAAGCCACTAAATTTTGGAGTGGTTCATTATGCTGGGATAGAAAACTGGAACAATCCTCACAGGTTTGACTTCCCACTAAGAGGAGTTTAGATAATATTTAGATATAATCGACAGGTTTTAATCATTTATATTTGGAAGGGAAATGACCACAAATAATCTATATAATATCTCTCTCTTTATGTCTCTCTCCTGCCATTATCATTGATTCCCTCTACTACCTGTCCCTTTAATCCTATGTTCCTGGTGTTTTGGTTTCCTCATAGCTCCTCATATATATAAAAAGGACACCCAACTTAGGGACTTTGTATTATTGTCCTTCACCTAGAATCCTCCTTGCCTAGCTATCCAGTCAGATCATCTCATTTGAGTCTTTGCTCAAATGTGTATCTCAATGAGGACTACTCTATTTAAATTGCAAATTCACCTCTACCAGACAACCTACTATGTCTTGTACTCTGCTATAATTTTCTTCATAACATTCAATAACTTACCTATTGTTTATTTCTCCACCAGTAGAATGTAAGATCAATAAGGACAGGGATTTTAAAGGTGTTTTTCTCTTTCTTTCAACAACCTAATATTTGGTATTCAATAAATATTTGATGACTGAATAAAGATTACATAGAAATCAGCTATTGAGAAATGATGTATGTAGCAATCAGCTCTTGGCAAGGAGTATGGTATGCATTATTTTACTGACAGATGAAATCATCAGAGCTTAGTAGGGTGGGATGGGTGAAAAGAAAGACAGAAAAGTAGCAGATCCTAAGTTTGCTGGAGGCATTCGGAGGTGTGGAGCGCAGCAGCCAACCAGTAGAGGTACCGCAGTACAGAAAAATATCTTGCCTGCAAGAAGACCTAAAACTTTAGGGGAGTGAGGATAGAGGATACTATGCCCACATAAAAGTAGGTAATGAAGCTGCAGTGAAGCCAAGCTCCTAATGCATTCTGAGAGACCTCCAAATTCTGTCAATTTTTGAATCTTATATAATCGGAATTAATCAGTATGTACTCTTTGATGCCTGGCTTCTCTTACTGAGCATTGTTTTCAGTGTTATTCATGTTGTTATAGGTAGCTATAATTTATTCCTTTTCATTGCTAAATGGTAGTTCATCATATTACTATATTACAATTTATTCTTTCATCATGAATATTTGTATTACTTCAAGTTTTGCTCTTTTATAATCACTGCTACTAAGAACATTCTTATACATACATCCTACTGCAAATAAGCAATCAGTACTTTAGAAAAGATATTAGAAGCAGATCAGCTGAGTCATAGGAATGAATATCAAGTATATTGATAATATCACCTTTTTCTAAAATGTTTCTATCAATTTACATCCCCAGCAATATATATGATTTTTCATTTCTCCATATACCCATGAACTCTTATTTTGAGTTGATTTTGGTTTTTGTTATTTTTTTTCCTCCTTCCCTCTTTCTCTCCCCCTCTCTCTTTCTTTTCGGCTATAGAAGAAAAGTTTTAAATTTTATTGTGGTCAAATTCATGAATCTTTTCTTGTATGGTTGTTATTTTTGTGTCTTACATATGAAACTTTTACCTACCCTGGGGTAAAAAAAAATCGATATTCTCTTAAAATCTTGTTTGTTTTGCCTCTCACATTTAGGTCTATAATCAATGCTAACTAACTTCTCAGTATAATTTAGAAATCTAGTTTTATTTTTTTCCAAATAGATATCCAATTATTCCAGCTCCATCCTACAGTCTTTCTCCTTTGTTCTGCAGTGCCACATTTATCAAGGGTTCTTATAAGCAAGTCATTTCTGAATTCTACTCCACTTTTAGAACTCTGAAATCCAACTATTTATCTAATCCAGCACTAAAACCACACTGTCCTAATTCCTATAGCTTAACAGTAGGTCTTGACATTTAATAGAATACATACTCCCACCTAGGATCATCTACATAAAGGCCCACTGAAAAATAAAGACGTGAGGCTCCTTGTTCAAAAATTAAAAATGTCAAGATGATGACATCAGAGTGTTAAAGTAAACATGAAGCCCTTCTAAGCACAGGACTCAGAGCAACCTCACAGGTCACATGCCCACAAAACCAAGCCATAATTATTCTTTAATATATCAGTTATGGCTGCTTTTGTATTACAATAGCAGAGTTAAGTAATTTCAGCAGAGTCTGTGTGGCCCACAAGTCTAAAATATTTACTATATGGCCCTTTAAGAAAAGTGTGTCAAAACCTGCCTACGATTTCAAACATAGTTTTGAGGAGTGGGAGAAAATTTATGGAGAAAGTAGAAGTTGAGTTGTGCCCTGAGTACTGAGCAGAATTTGACATGTTAAGATTAAGAGGAATAAATGTATTGAAATCAGACCAGTGAGAATGATCTACTAATACAGAGTATGCACTTTGAGAAATAATGGAAGATAAGCTTGTACACCAAGAAAACATCCACAGAACTCTGGAAAATGGAATTTAACTTATTAAGAACTTTTCAAAAAGCAAACACACCCCATTTACGGATATTTTATCATGAGATATTTGTAAAAAAAAAAACATTTTATCTTCAAACATAAACTGAGACATGGTAAAAACTGAAGATGAAAATGAGATCTTAGTACTCCTATATTATAAATCAACAATTTGACTTAGATTATTTCCATTAGAGCTACCTGTCATCTAAAATAATCACATACATATACATACACTCATTTCTGTATAATCCATCATATGACTTTCACTATTTATATTCATCAATAACTACTTAATGAATAATAACTACTTAATTAATATTTCCCTTACCGCAGATCATATGCCCCCACTCAAAGTGGAATAGCTTCCCTTACCCATGAGTCTTCTCTATTGCCCCATTTGAAGGCTGTAAAGCTATCACTATATACCACTCAACTACAGGCAGGCAGAAGGACAGTAATCACATGTCGATTTTATTGAACATTTGCCTGTTCTCCTACAGGGTGTGAGGTCCTCTGACACAAACTAACCTACTCCCTTCTTTTATCTGCCCACTGGCTCAGTCAGGATGCTATTACTATTCTGTACCAAAGCTTTCCAAACAACAGACCATAAAGTAGGAAAATCTGTATTTGGCACCATCTCAATGTGCTTTATGCTTGTTCTTTCATAACATGACAACTAGGCTTTTCCCAGCACCCACAGTCCAGTATGCTTAGTAAAATAAATTTATTTTTTACCTCCTTTCCTCCTACATCAGTCTCTTTAAAGATATTAATCACTGATGGCAAATTAATGTATTAGGTACTGGGAAAACTAAATTTTAACAGGGGATTTCTAAAACAGCAAAGATTTCAAAACAAAAAGAATAAATTTTACTAGGAAAATTTTACACAATGATACTTTCAAGCATGTTTCTTTCTAGCAGTCTTCAAAAAAAAAAAAAATAGGCCATGTAACAACTGTCATCCCCCTTTACCTTTATGACTGCCTACCTGGCAGTCAATCTTTATTGTGTATCTAGAGGCATAACTGTTGCCCAAGGAACCCCTCCAGAGCTTAGGAGCTTTGAGGCCAAATGGGCCCCTGAGACCAATCTGGAAGCCAAACTAGTTAGGCTATTAAGGTGACACCCTACCTAGTGGAATATACCATTCACTCAAAAAGGAATATTTATAGAGTGTGTAGAAACCTCTAGGCTCTGTAAAATAATAGATTTGCATGCAATACCCACTTCAGCTAAATTCTCTCATAGTTTATATAGGAGAAATTCAGTTGCTGAAAATCAGTTACTCAGCTTAAGAGTTTAATTATTCATTTGATTCTGAGCTGTACAGGAAAGGTAGGAAAGGCTCAGCCAAGGAAGCCAGACTCTGAGCAAGGGAAGAACCATTTTTCCCTGGGTCTTATCCCAGGATTAAATGCCAGCAAAAGATGCTGTAATTCATGGTGAGAGACCCACGTGAAAACTTAACATTTTTCTAGTGTTTTGTCATTAACAGCTATTGTTCATGGATTCAAATTTTTGAAATGGAAGGAAGGAAAGAAGGAGGAACTTTAAATTCTTTTGCTGTGCTAGGCAATTTAGAAATTTTATGAAGGTATAGCTACAACTTTTACCATTTTAAAGAGGAGGAAAATCTAGACCAGAGAAGTTAAGCCACAGAGGCAAGAACACATGATTAACTCTGTCATACATGTTTCCTGGCTTCTCTTTACTCAAATGGCAGTGTTCATTTCTTTGGGCCTCTGGTTCAGGCTGTCAAATAATACTGCTTTGGAATCCTGTACTGAGTAGCCATTGATAGATATTATAGAATCAACTCAAAATTAAAAGAGAAAAAATTCATATATTATGACATTAGTTATTAATCTAAGCAGTTTCTCTATAATGAGACCCATCATCCCCATAAATTGATCTCAAGCTCTAATGTTCACATCTCATTTTTAAAAATAATAACTACCATTAAAGCAGTTATTGGAAGACTTCTAGATGCCAAATGGTACAGATCATATATCTTATCTTTAATCTTTCCAACAACAAATTAAGTATCCCTGTTTTACAGATGAGGAAACTGGCTAAATAATTTCCCTAAACTAGTAAATGAGAGAATGGGAATTTGAACCTAGGTCTCTCTGTCTCTTTTACCCAGTATTTAGCATTACACAAAATCCTAAGGTGTATGGTTATACCATCTGTATTTCAAAACCCATGGAAGTTTAGAAGTTAAGTACTAGCAGAGATTTACCCGCTTCAAGGTAAATCTAACATTTCTGTGCATCCACTCTAGTCATTTTCAGTAGAAACGCACAAGAAAGTTGAACTCTTTCTGTATATCCAAGCATGTAACAACCCGTTTCCATATCAAAGAAAACCCATGATTTCAGCCTATTTAAACACCTACCAGCAGCTCCAAAGTCCTGCTACCTAAGAATGATTCTATTAGTTTCCTGATGTTATGTTAACCTGTTCTCTGATATCTGCTTTCTCATCTTAATTTCTGAATCTTGAGTCTTGTCTCCAGTAACCTTTGCTAGGTGCATTGAGGCTGAAAGGGCTCTTTCATCCAGTGGCCATATAACAGATGTAGCTCTTAAGCTACATGTGTATGCTAATAACTCTCAAATTTACACTTCAATTTCCCTATCCCCCGAGTTCCAGATTTATATATTAATTGCTTCCACAATATTTCCATTTGGACATGTACTAGGCATCTATGGCCAAAACAGAACTTTTGATACCAGGCCTCCATCTAAATACATTCTCAAGCCCTTGACAGCTCTTCCACAGCTTAATAAATGGAGAGTAGAAAAGTACCACTCTCCACCCAGTTGCTCAGGTTAAAAATCTAGCAGCCATTCTTGATTTCTCTTTTCTTTTCACCAATACCTAATCCATTAATGTGTTCTATTGCAACTGCCACTTCTTACCAACTCTGCTCCTAAAACTAAATTCCAAGCCAACACTATCACCATCCCAAACTACAGGAACAGTTCTTAATGGGTCCCCCTAACCCCAACCTTGTCCCATGTAACTCATCCCCATTACAGCACTTGCTAAAGTGTAAATTAAATTATGTTACCTCCTTGCTTAATCCCACCAATGGCATCCCATTATGTATACAATAAAACAGAAACATTGAATGCTGTCTATGGGTTCTAAATGATTCTGGCTTTACCTCCTTCTCTGACCTCATCTGCCTACACTTTCCATCTTCTTTTGCTCTCTTGAAAAATCCAAATGTGTTTGTCTCTCAGTGCCTTTCACATGCTATTTCTCCACTTGAAGCGCCTGTCCTTAAAGAGGCCCTCTCTGACTACCCCGAATAAAGTACTCCCCCACCTCTATCACATTACCTTATTTTATCAGTTGAGAGGCACTTAACTGGTAAATTAATTTAGCTTAGTTATTTATTTATGTGTTTATTGCTATCTTCCCCATCTCCCCCGTAAGAATGTATGTTCCTTGATAGCAGGGGCATGACGATTTTATTTACTGCTGAATCTCCTATGCCTAGAACAGTCTCTGACACATAGTAGGCACTCAGAAAATTATTTACTGACTCTTAGACTGCCTGATTCCAGAAAAAAAGATATCAGACTCCAATCCAGAGAAGTAGTTGGAGAATAAATACCAAGACAGCAACTGCTATTTGCCTTGACTCCAAGAATGTGTGCTTCAAGTTCTTCTGGGATCAAGTCTGAATTCTCTCTCACAACCAGCTCAGTAGAGTAAGAATCAGTGACGGTCTGCATTCATAATAGTTGCTAAGAGGTATAAGGCCATGAGAATCAATTGTTGAATTTTCCCCATAGAATTTGATAGAGTTATGTCCCTGTCATCATTTGATGGGAGAAAAGTCCTCTCAAAAGTAGTCTAAATTTTTAAGCTGTATCCAGTCTCACTGTATAGTTCTAATGAGTTCCTGGAATTGCTGCCCAAATCAGCAGCTGCTATTCCTGGATGCTATGTGAATTCTCTGACTCCTGAAACTTGTGGGTGAGATCTCAGAGATTATATTACATGCTAGAATTACACTATTACACTAGAATATGAAGTAGTCCTCAGGTCTTTCATGCTCACTCCTGGAAGCAGCTATCCCCATTGCAATACTGGCTCCTGAAAACACTCACATCTCTGCTCGATGTTCCACAGCTGCTGTAAGGATCCCAGAAGGGTGTAGTAACCACAGTGGCTTGCCTGCTGAGAGTTAGGCCCACTGTAAGTGATACAAACCTATAATAGAAGAAACTATTCCATTTGCGCAGAATTAGAAGTAGTTGTACCTCTAATTCACTCTCAGACATTATTTTGTTAATTAAATGATTTACAGTTTTCAGTGGGAAGCAGGACGGGATTGTTGAATAAGCAATCAGATGTTCAACAGCTATGTGATCCTGGTCAAGTTCTTCCAACCCTCTTTATACTTCAGTAGTGTCTGCTTCATATTTAGAGTGAGACTTAACGCTAGTCCCAGTTTTGTCTAAAAGATGGGCCTCATGAACTCCATAAATACTATTTGATGATGATTATCACCTCCCAGCCACAAGTCTTGATTTCTCTGTTACTATGAAGTTATTAATATTTGGTACCAGATGGCATTTTCAAAATAACTTGGATAGAAATGTTAATAACTGTTTAGTTTACTCTGGAAGACCAATGTATAACACTAACTCAGGGTAAAATCAGAAGACAGCTAATTTATTCATAAGGGAATAAAGAATGAAAAAAATCATGGCTTGAAGATATAAGGGGACTGAGTGCTTAACTGATACCATTTATATACAACAAAGCACCATAATAATCAGGATTTGACAATATATATTTTAAAAACACTAGTTCCTGATTATTAATTTTAAAACTTTTTTTTTATTATTTCTGGGAAGAAAATACTACTATAAAGGAAAATGTTGTAACATAGTGCCACTCCAAGTACTCAGATCACAGCATCATCATCACCTGAGAGCTTGTTAAAAATGCAAGCTTGGGTGCCCTGACCCACACCTCTTTAATCAGGATATCTGGAGTTGCCAAGTAGCTTTCAATCTGACAAGTTCTCCAGCTGACACTACACACACTAAAATTTAAGAAGCATTTTCAATGCACCAGCATCAAATGCTTATGAGTCAAAGCCAGTAATAAATGAGTGCTTCAATTTGGTTGGGACCTGTGTTTAACTGGAAAGCTCATGTTCCATTTAAAGGAAGAAGCTGCTATGCAGCTTTGGCCATTGTGGCTATCTGGAAATGCAGATCTATCATTGTCAACTTTTTCAATACTTCAAGAATACTTCAGGTAAAAACTAGGCATTTTGAAATGCTCTGAAACAATTAAAATTTTTAAATAAAGCTCAGGTATAACAAAATCTCTGTCATCAAAATATGTCTGAGGAGCAGCTCAGAAGTCAGTGCAGGTATTCTGAGACAAGTAGGAGATGGAGCAGGGAGAAGTAGAAGATACGATTGGAGAGATAAATAAGACCAGAAGGTATAGAGCCTTGAAAGCATTGAAAAGATTTGGATTTTTTTCTGAGTGAAATGAAAAGCCATTGGAGGTTTCTGAGCAGAGAAATGATATAATCTAATTCATATTTAAAAGGGTCACTCTCACTACTGTTTTTCAGCAGCAAATCCAGGACCAGAGCTAGATCTCCAGCATCTCATTCCAGTAATGCTCTATAATATAGTCGTATTCATTAAAAATTCAATCAGCTGGTGTCAGAACCTTGGTACTAGCTCTGGACAGAAACCAGTAACATAATGTGTTCCTGGCAAGTGTCTCTCTAGTATGTAGTGAATGCCTTCAGTGATGCGCTATTTCAGGACAGCCAATTCTATTTTTAGATTCCTCTACTTCTTGGGACTAAACCCCAGTCTCCTTTTCTTTTGCCTATCCAGGTGTCTGGTGTTGCTGTGGAATTTAGATCTACGATAAGACAAATCCATCTTCTCCATGAAATGCTTTTCATTTGTCTATTCAATTTTTTCAATATAATATGGATTCATGCTTCCTCTCAAAGTTTTTTTTAAATTGAATGCCAAAACTTAAGAACACCCATTGAAGTTAGCTCATCACGGAATGAACTAGAACTATTACCTCCCTTAGTGAGGATATCATGCTACTTGACTCGTCATGCTATTTACTCCCATTCTGTTTGTTGATAAATTAAATTCTTAAGTAATTTTCTTTTCCAACATCCAGGAATTGTACAATAAATTTCTCTGACTAAAATGTGCGATTCTACATTTATTCCAGTTACATTTAATTTTGTCAGAGCAATGCTGCCAGCTATAAATTCATTTTGATGTGATTGCTGCCCAACATATTTGTATTCTTCCTGGTTTCCTGTTATCTACAATTTAGATAAGCATGTCGTTTATGTCTTTAAGTCATTCATGTAGTGCTGAATGGGACAAGGACTAATGACAGGTTTGGGAAATCCTCTAACCTCACGGAGTAACAATACCTTCCTGTAACCATGACAGACATTAATAATTGATAACGGCAATCATCTCTACAGATTTAAAACTTGATTCTGGTTTTAAAGTCCTTCGAAACACAGCACTCCTGGTAGCCAACACTAATCAATGATATTTGGCACTTGAGATGGAGATGATTTGACATCCTGTGTTCAGAACAAAGCAGAGTGACATGCTTCAGATTCACATCTACCATTTGATGTGGCACACTATTAAACTTGCTTTGTATTATGGACTGTTGAGTCGTTTCTTGTCAAGTTAAAGAGCACTAAAAATTAATCAACTTTTAAAGTTTTATAAACCACGTTTTGTTTGTCTAATTGCCAAAAAAAAAAAAAAGTGGAGCCTCATTAACTCTCACTTGGACCATTTTTCACCTGATAACATTTTCTCAAGCTTTTTCCTCTCCAATTCATTCTCTACATCACCAGTAATTACCTACATTCATCTACCTACCCATTTCATTCAATAAACATGTTTTGTGTTTCTTCTAAGCATCAGATATAAAGGTAGACTCTTAGATTACAAACATGAGAAAGGCACAAGCCGTATATTCAGGGGACTCACAACCTAAAGGAAGACAGAGGCATGTAAGTGTTAGTAATGAAATATGGTACAATAATTAAAAAACAATGCCCAACTTAGTAAAGAGATCATCTAATCCAGCACAAAAGAGATGGAGTTCAAAAAGAGCTTCCTGGAGTACTGAATTGGGCTTTCTGAGTGGAGATAGTTCAGTGGATTTGGGAAGACTGAGAAAAGCATAGAGGTAAAATAGTGCAAGAAAACAGTAAGGACTGGTAAGACAGCATGAAGCAGTAACAGGGTAACATTTTGATAGGCATGGGTCAGAAAATGGAAAGTCTGGTAGAATAACAAACCATTTCCTTAGGTGATGAGAAGTTTTAAGCAAAAGAATGACATGATAAAGTCTGAATTGCAAATTAATCACTGAAAACTGTCATAAATATATTTATATGAGGCAAGACTAGAAACAAGGAGATTACCTTGAAAATCATTTCAGGAATCAAGGGAAAGATAAGTATCTGACTTAACACTGGAGGTATAACTGTAAAAACAAACAAACAAAAGAATAGAAGGATCAGAGAAAAATATAAGAAGTGAAATAAAATAGTAAACTTTTTGATTGATTGGATAAGGAGAGGCAAACACAGAAGCATTTAGTTAAGTGTCTATCTTGAGAAACTGGGTGGATGGTGTAGTCATCAATTGAGAAAGAGAATATGGGAAGGAGTTAGGAACAAATTGTTTAATTTAAGATGTGAGAGGACATCCAAGAGGATACATCTTGCAAATAGATTTTTTAGTCTAAAGTGCAAAGGAGAGGTCAGGGATGGAGATTACACAGTTCGTTTTTCCTCATGGCCAAAAGGATAAAGTCAGGCCTAGTCTGTCATTCCAAGTCTGCTCTTAACTGTACATACTCATAACTGTGGATACTAGGCTCCGAATCATGTCAAATCATTCCACAGCCTTGCGTCTTTAATCTTTCCTCAGACTAGAACTGATCTCCCCTTTAAACCCTTAACTCAAGTCCTATATATCTGAGTTCTAGCTTAATTTCTACACATTTGTGAATTTTTTTCTAGGTGCCTTAATTTAGAATTAAGTTCTCCCTCTATCATAGTGCTTTATTTCTTTTTTATATATTATTAACAGCTTTATTGAGGTTTAATTCATATACCGTAAAATTCACCTATCGTAGATGTATCATAGATGCACTGTAAGCATATATATTTTATACCAATATCATACTATTTGATCATTGTAGCTTTATAATAAAGTTCAAAGTTAGATAATATAAGCCTGCCAACTTTTTCTTAAAATTGTTTTGGCTATTCTAGGTCTTTTGAATTTTCTCATAAATAGTTGTATAGAGTTGTGCATCTATCACCACAGTCAAGTGTCAGAATATTTTCACTACCCCAAAAAGTTCCCCCACATCCACTGACAATCAATCCCCATTCCTATCCTCAGCTCCAAGCAGCCACTGATTGGTGTCTATCTCTACAAATTTAAATGTTCTAGAAATATTATATAAGTAAAATAAATGTAATATAAGGTCTTTTGTGTCCGGCTCATTTCACTTAGCATAATATTTTTGCAGTTCATCCATGTAATAGCATGCGTCACTTGTTTGATCCTTTTAATTGCTGAAAAATATCTCATTGTATAGATATACCATATTGTGTTTATGGATATACTAGATTTTGCTTATCCATTTACCCATCAATGTTCATGTGGCTTGTTTCCAGTTTGAGGGGTACTAAGAATAATACTGTTATGAACAATCACATATAACGTTTGTGTGGATATATGTTTTCATGTATCTCGGATTGAAATCTAAGAATAAAATTGCTGGATTATATGGTAAGTTTATGTTTAATTTTTATTAAACTGTTTTTTTTATTTTACATACAAACTGGCAGTGTGTGAGGGTTCCCATGTTGCCATACATTCACTAATACTTGATATTGTCAGTATTTTTTATTATGATCATTCTAGCATGTTTTTAGTGTGTAAGATTGTGGATTTAATTTCATTTCCCTAATGACTAATAATTTTGAGCATCTTTTCATGTAATAATTAGCCATTCATAGATTTTATTTGACGAAATATTCATTCAAATCATTTGTTCATTGTATTCATTATCAATTGCTTCATGACAAATTGTTCCAAACTTAGTGACTTAAAACAACAAAAAAGAAATTCTTATCTCAGTTTCTGAGGGTTGAGAATCTAGTAGACATTTAGCTTGGTGTTTCTGGCTGGCTCCAAATCTGTCATGAGACTACAGTTAAAATGTCAATTATCTGAAGGCTTGACTGGGGCTGAAGAACCCACTTCCAAGATGTTTCACTCACAAGGCTGCTAGCTGAAACTTTCCTCATGACAGTTAGCTTCCCTAGAATTATTGATCCAAGAGAGAGCAGGGCACAAGCTTCAATGGCTGTTGTGACTCAGGCTTAGAAGTGACCTATCACTTTTGCTGAAGCCTATTGGTTAGTGTAACTGTGATTCAGTGTGGGAGGGCACTGCACCAAAGAATATCAGAAGACGAAAAAAATCATTAGAAGCCTTCTAGAGGCTGGTTGCCATAACTATATTTTAATTGAGCTGCCTTCTTATTGAATTGTAGGAATTCTTTACATATCCAAGGATACAAATCCTTTATCAAATAAATGATTTAGAAATACTATTTTCCTAATCTGAGCATGTTTTCATTTTTTATGATATTTTTTGAAGAGCAAAAGTTTTCAATTTTGATAAAGTTTAATTCATTTTTTTTTATTACACATCTTGCATTTGGTGTCTTATCTACAAAATCTCATAAAGATTTTCTCCTTTGATTGCTTCTAGAAGTTTTATAGTTTGTGTTATTATATTTAGGGCTATGATCCATTTTGAGTTAATTTTTACATATAGTGTGCAGTAATGGTCTAAGTTCATTTATTTTGCATATGGATGTTCAATTTTCCCAGAACCATTTCTTGAAAAGACTTTAATTTTCTCATTAAACTACATTGTCAACTTTGTTGACAATCAATTAACCATAAATATAAAGGTTGATCTCTGGCCTTTTAATTCGGTTCCACTGTTTTATTGATTTTCTAGCAATACTACTCTGTCTTCATTACTACAGCTTTATAATAAGGTTTGAAATTAGATAATATAAGGCCTTCAACTCTTTTTCTCAAAATTGTTTTCTATCCAAGGTCCTTTGAATTTCCACATTAATTTTAGAATCAGCTTGTTAGTTTCTAAAAATAACACAAAATAGTTTATAATATTTCCTTATAATCTGTTTAATGTCTATAAGGTTGGTAGTTATACCTCTGACTTCTTTCTTGATTTAGCTAATTTAGGTCTGTTTTTGTCTTAGTCAATCTACGTAAATATTTATCAATTTTATTGACATTTTCAAAGAGCCAAATTTTTATTTCACTGATTTTTCTCTATTATTTTTCTATTTTCTATTTTTCCGGTGATTTTCATTCTGATCTTTATTATTTTTTTTTCTCTAATGATTGCTGTGTGTCCAATTTACTCTCCTTTTCTATTTCTTAATGTGGAAGCTTAGATTATTGATTTGAGACTTCTTTAACAGTATAGACACTTAAAATTACACATTTTCCTCTAAGCACTGCTTTAGCTGTATTCTATAAACTGTGATATGCTCTTTCCATTTTTAGTCAAAATATTTTCTAAGTTTCCTTTTGATTTCTTCTTGGCCCATGAATTATTTAGAAACGTGTTGCTTAATTTCCAAATATTTTGAATTTATCTAAAATTCTTCTCTTGCTGATTTCTTATTTAATTCCATTGTGTCAGAAAACATTCTTTAAAAGGAATCTATCTTTTAAAATATATTGAGATTTGTTTTATGGCCTATTATATTGTCTATCCTGGAAAAAATTTTGTGTGCATTTGAAAAGATTGTGTATTCTGTTATGTTGGACGAAGTGTTCTAAAATTTTCAGTCACTCAGGTAGAAGTATTTAAGTATTCTATATCCTTGCTGTTTTTCTGTATAGTTGCTCTAACATTAATTGAGAGCAGTTGGAGAATTTAACACCAGGTTAAAATCTCCAACCATAATTTTTTTCCAACCAGAATTTTTTAATTGTTTTTATTTTTCTCTTAATTCTCTCCAATTCTACTTAATATATTTTGGGTCTCTGGTGTTAGATGTGTTTACATTTATAATTTGTTATATATTTTTGATATCGACCCTTTTATTGTTATCAAGTGTTCTACTTTGTTTTTCATTATATTTCTTTTCTTAAATTCTACTTTGTCTGATCTTAATATAGCTACCTTTCTGTTATAATTATTGTTCATATGGTATATCTTCTTCCATCTTTTTACTTACAACAATTTATGTCTTTCGTTTTTTGAAATCTTGTGGATTTTAACACTGGCTTACTTCAGTAAAATGTAACAACTTGTTCAAGTATTCCTCCTACTTCTTTTGTGCTATTATTGTCATATACATTCTACCTAGATATGTTACAAACCCAACAATAGAGTGTTACAATTATTGCTTTATATAATCATACTTTTCAAAGAAATTAAAACAAAGAAAGAAAAAATGTATTTATACAGTTTTTTATATTTACTTGTATATTTTTCAGCATTCCATTTCTTCTTATCGATTCAAGTTACCGTCTGGCTTAAATTCCTTTTCCTGAAGAAATTCCTACAGTATTTCTTCTAAGGTAGGGCTACTGGCAACAAATTCTTTCTTTTTTTTTCCCCAACATTTTGAATATGTCACTACACTACTTTTTGCCTCTAGCTTTTCTGATTAGAAATCGGCCATTAATCTCATTGCCATTCTCTTCTATGCTTTCAAGACTTTTTCTTTGGTGTTGGGGTTCAATAGTTGACTATGATGGGTCTGGGCATGAATCTCTTTGTTTTTACCCTGATTGGAATGCACTGAGATTCTTGGATCTATATATTGTTTAACATCGAGTTGAGAAGGATTTGGGCCATTATTCTTCTGATGTGTTTTCTCTTCTTTTTCTCTCTTTCCTCTCTTTGTAGGAAAATCACTACATATATTTTGGCACACTTATTATCCCACAGGTTTCTAAGATGCTACTCATTTTTCTTCAATTGCTTTCTTTTATTTTCTTTATTGGATTGTTACTATTGATCTATTTTCTATTGTTCTATCTTCAAGTTCGCTAATTTTTTTTCCTGCAATCTTATACCTGCTTATCTTATATCTGCTGTTGATTTCATCTAGTGGATTTTTTCCCTTTCATTATTATATTTTCAATTCAGAACTTGCATTTGTTTCTCTTTTAATAGTTTCTATTTCTTTATTAAGATTTCCTATGTCATGTACTGTTATCATCATTCTGCAAACCTCGTTCTTTAAACCTGGTTCTCTTCAACTATTTGAAGCATTCACAATAGCTGCTTTGAAATCTTTGCTAAAATGAAGATGTAGGCCCCTCAAAGACAGTCTATTGATTTTTTTGTTGTTGTTGCTTTATTTGTTTTTTTCCCCAAGTATAGGTTATGCTTTCTTGTTTTTCTGCGTTTTTTTGTTTGTTTGTTAAAAAGTTGACATTTTAGATTATATACTATAACAACTCTAGATTATAATTTTTTTTTTACCCTGAGGACTATTGTTCTAGGTGTTTTTATTTTTTTTTGCTTGTTTGTTTTAATTTGGAGTGCTACTTGTTTATTTGTTTATTTCAATATCTTGTCTAGAATTGCTCTGTGGAAGCTGTTTCCTCTATCATGTGTGGCTGCTAATATTTCTACTTAGTATCTTTTATTCTAATTTTAATTATTAGTTTGGTGTTCAGTGGGTCACCCCCATGTATGCCTGCATAATGTAGTAGTCATTCAAAGATTAGACAAAGGTATTCAAACTATTCAAACATCTGTAGTCAAAAAGGCTTTCACTCCAGGTACAGGTTGAGAATCAAGTTGAGGCTGTTTTCAAAGTCAAGGTTTTGCGTATTTTACTTATCTCTGGCTCAGATTTCACTTTATGTCTCAGGTCTAATAATTCAGTCTTTTTCTTGTTGCTCTATTCCAGTTTCACTACCTCAAAACACATGCCACATATTAATGTCAAAGTCCTGGTCCTGTACTTGAACTGGAGATGTAAGCTTATTTATGCCTAGCTGTACCTGGCACTGGCTGGTTTGCCTAGATAACCACCTACTAGTTATCAGTAATCTCTTCTGAAACTGAGTTCTCTCTCTCTTATGGTTATCAGTTCTTGGTTTGGCCTGTGCCATCAGCAACTGAGCTCCCAACCTAGGTGAAAGTCAATAGAGGGAGGAAATTTCAGAGAAAAGTCATGCTTTATTTGTCATGATATTTCTTGAAACTGTTAAGTGTGGTGTTTTTTCTTCATAATCACCCCAAAATTTTTGTGGAATTAAATTAAGTAAAATGACTATAATTGTTTCCCTTAATTATCATTTTAACTCCATGTTAAGGTGATAACAATTGGAGAATTTTTAAATTCCCAAAACTCTTAAGGAAATTTTGTAATCTCCAAACTTATTTTTGATATACCACTTATCAATCAGAGAAAGACAATTTAAGAATGGTATAAAAACTTCATATATTCACACTTACATATTCATGAATTTATGCGAATAACTTTAAGTTATAAAACTAAAATATTGTACCTAAATAAAGAATTTCTTTCTGTATTAGCAATGGGTATGGCCTTAGTAATTAACCACCATGGAAGCCATACTCCTTACAGAGATATCTATAAAATAATGATTCTTTCCTAGAATAATATGCATATTAATTAGTTCCTACAGCACTTGAGAGACTTCAGTTCTATTCCCACCAGCAAGGTCAGGAAATGCAACTACCTTAGTTAGCAGCAAATTTAAAAATCTTGAAGCAATTTGGGGTCACAGAGAAGACCGGGAACCCCAAGGGAAGGGCAAAACCAGAGGTAGGAATTTTTTACAGCCCTGAAATGATACCATGTGACCTAATCAATGGATTGTATTTGTAAATATCCTAATCCCCATTACCCACAATTGGAACAGACAGTTCTGTTCAATTAGTACGTGGCCAGGGTGGGTTTGAATTTAGTTTTGAAATGTAGGTGTACCGTATTAAAATTCAAATATGCAAATGAGAAGCCTCAAGAGGATTCAGCTTTAACGACTGTTACCAAGCTATGTATAATAATATAAGAAGTTTGTCCACTGGAATTTTAAATTTGACATGATTTACTCTAAGGTAAAAATGCCAAAATTACCTCAACTTTTTTCAGAAACTGCTAATCAGCATTTAGATTCTAGAGTCTAGGGATTCTCTGATTATAGAAACCTCCACACACAAATCAACAAAGGAGTTCTTTTTTCATTTTTATAACACAGACATGACATGCTGCTGTTTCCCAAAGGATTATTTTTCTACTTATTAAGGTTTGATTTCTAAAAGTCTAAATTTGACCAAATGAATTATAATCTAATCTGAAGTGTTTCAAGTTAAGCCCAAAGAGTTAAATTATGTAATTGAGTATTGTGAAATATTAAATTGTTCTAAATTTTCCTAAAATAATAAAATGTCATTAGAAACATAATAATAAACTCAAGGCAAATAATTTTCAAGTAATAATTGGAGTGTGGTAAAGATTGTTGGGAAGCTAAACTCTTATTTGGAGAAGCTATATAAACTGTTTTCATATATTATGGTAATAGTTTATTTATCACATCCTCTATACACACACTTTACTTGAGAGATTTAGAGACTTAGAGAACTAGATGATTCTTTAGTTTAAGGAAAGAATATCACTACATATCCCACCTGTGACCTGAAGAAAATAATACATTTCTGAAACATCATTTGTATGTTAGGAGGAATGAAGAAGCAAAGTGGCCAAAGGTAGCATTCTTAAACCATGGGTCTGGATACATGGGTTATACTCCTTGTTTTGCCATTAACTAACCTTGGGTAAGTTATGTGACTCTCTGGCTTCAATGTCTTCATCTGAGCACAAAGTTATTAGTAACAGATGTTCTAAAATGACAATCTGCTGTATGGATCTGGCAAGTAGATATGTTTGGTTTAGATCAGTGTCTTAAAACAACAGCAACAAAATTTTTAATTAGAAGATTTCACATAAAAATCTAGATTTAATTTTTTCCTGAAATACTCAAAAATCTGTCCCAATACAATACTGAAATTTCTGTGTGGCAACACTTACCTTGAGCTGGGTAATGACTGCCCTCTACAGATGCAACATTCCTCTAGTTGGTTTCAGTTCTACTCTTCAGTCTTAAACATGGATATGTGCTCTCATCCAGCCTATTTTACTCATATATTGTATCTGCCTAGCCATGCAGGCATTTGATTTTCTGATCTCTAATTTAGTAGGTCCTTTCAAGTTCTAAGATTCTGTTGATTCATTAAGTTTATAAGAATACATTAACCTGTTCCTAGAATGGTAAGCTTCTCCTTAAAAGAGATTAAAACCAGAGAGAATGGGTAAGAGAATAGTTATGCTCTAGTAGACAAATACATTTAAGGAGAATTTGAGAATGGGGTATTGCTCATTTGGATGAACTTGGACTAATAAGCAAAAAAGATAAGATACCTGAGAAATATCGACACAGGCAAAATACGATACAGTTTGGTCATGGAAGCACAAAAAAAAATGAATTTTGAAACGGAGTCATGGAAGGAAAGAGTCAAGTATCAAATGTCTTTTTAAGGCCAGAAACTATTCTAACTTTAGATTATTACCTTATTTGTTCAACCTCATAGTTTATGAGCTGCTAGGTATCTTCTTCCATTACAAGGATGAGAAAATTTAGGCTCATAAAGATTAAGTAACTTGTCCAAGGTCACATACCTAGTAACTGTTAGAGGGAGAATTTGAATTGAACTCTAAAGCCACAGTTCTTTCCACCATATCACCAAAGATTTACTTCCTAGCTTGGCTTATAGTCAGCCAGACTTGAGGGATATGGACATGGGGGAGAATGAAATTATCTTTGTTTCATTTGCATGAATGTCACTAATATTCTGCAATTTTATTAAAGATGTCTTTTCCAACAAGTTAAACTATGTAAAACTTGGACCCTAGATCAATTACCTATTGAAAATTGGAATATCTTGCCCTAAATAATCAGCAGTATCATAATTTGCTGTATCAGTGGGCCTAAATATCTTAAGGTCATTCATCTTGAAAAGTTTAGATATTGCTATTTTTAAAAGTAAGGGAAAGTCAAAAAGACACACCTTATGGAAATTTTTAAATTCCAGGAAAAAAAGAATTTATCTAGTCTGATTCCATCTATTTTATGAATGAATGTTTATGTTACTGTCCGTATAGTTATGTTGTTTTCACAATATTGCTAACATGACAAAATCTTTTTTAAAGTATGCACTGGTAGAAATGCTCATAGACACAAAATAACCGGCTTTCTGAATTTTTATAGAGTTCTGGGGAAAAATATATTAATGTGTGCCATAATTTCCTTGATCTCTTTTGAAAACAAGAGACTCTAATTACAGGAGGTCAAAGGAGACAAATACTGTCCAAGAATTGGCTTTTAATTTCTGAAGCATAGTTGTGTTTTTTAAAGGTTCATTGTATTCCTTATGGTCATCACTAATTGCAGTACGATCGCAGAAAAATAATCCAGCATACAGTAAATATTTATTGTCATGTTTTTTCTCTTACTATGTTATGTTCTTTCAGTAGTCCACATGCTCATAAATACTGATTAAATTTAATGATTAGCTGTGTAAATACCTTACACAATTAATTCTTTTTCTGTATTTTAAAGATGAGGAGTATAAGAAACAATTATTTATGTTATGGTCCAAATTTAAATCTCTTTTGCTTTAAAAACAAGGCCAAATAGCAAAGCCTCCCCTACTGTTTGTGCTCTATAGTATAACATCTCTTGATTACTCTGACAGAGTTCCAGTCACAGGTTGTGAGTCAGAAAGAGGATTTTCAATGTCCAGCAGCTAAATGTGTCAGCCATGACATTTCTGAAAGTTCTATTTTTATATACAGAGAGAAGGAAAAATCGCTTCTTTGTATCTGTCCTTTGCAGAATTCCCAGTTTAACTACAGCTTTAGATATGAACAATGGTGAATGCATTCTTAGTTAACATGACAAGCAACTGACATTTTTAAACTGAAATAATGCATGTAATGAAAAAATAACCTACACAAGTTTGTCCCTTCTGCATTCGCATTCCTTCTTTCAGTCAAAAAACCTGTTAAAATGCAGTTGAAATAATACAAAATACAATTCAAATCTCACTATTGTCCTAATGCCTTTTTTCCTACTCTTATACGGCTTATCTAAAAATGTTGAAATGTAACTTGCTTGAGTTATAATATTATGGGAGTTAAGAGTCAGTATTGTTTGGAAGCTCCTTTTAATTGGTCTACAGGGAGTCTTTCTGTATATATTAAAATGATTGTATGTCTGAATTATAACAAACCTATCTTTAAACTTCTTTTGTGTTTAAATATATATTAGAAGCAAACCATTTTAATACTTCTTAGCGTAGGCTTTATTGCTAAAATTATTGGTTTGGCAGTCTTGGCATAAATGGAAATTTCTGATTGGCTGTCATATCAATGTCAGCAAAGCCCAGGAAGTGCATTGCTCTGGCTGTTTTCCTTATTTTTATTTATAAATTCTGTTTCATAACAGCAATAAGATGCTTCAGGCCTTGCAGTTCTGGGGGATTATTGCACTTGTCAGGTGGTAAAAATCACTGGTCCCTCTGCCATGTGCCTCAAAACACCATTAGAGGCATGTAATCACTGCGAAATGCAATTCCTGGAATTTCTTAATGCTTTACTATGACATAGCTAACTTCTAAAATAAATGATTAATTTTGAAAGCTGGAGGTGTCATAAGAGTATTCATCCAATAGTTAAGGAATGGAGAAGAAATCAAAATGTAGATCATGGAAGAAGAGAGAAATGGCCAAGCAGTGGCCATCTCCATGGAATCCTGAAGGATATAAAAATCTAGAATAAACTATATTTTATGTTAAAATTGAGAAGTTGGGCTATGATTGATCAATATATTTGTATATTAATATAGATGATCTTACCATAATATTCTGTTTCTTTTCTCTCTCATAAAAGACCATTAATCTGTTTACACAATTATAATCTGTTTATGCAATTATAAATGCATGCAGATAACATTTGAAAAAATGTAATTTACTTACACTGGCCAAAACGCTACACTATTTTTTTCTATTAAAAAGTCCTATTTGATATAATTAGCATAATAATAAAATTTTAAAATACTGAAAAGTATACTCATGAAAAGTAAAAGCAGCATGATTTTTAAAATGAACGGAATGCAAAATTTAGACTCAAATTATATAACAACAGATAGGGTTAGAAAACTGAAGATTAAGTTCCTATTTCTAAATAATTGTTTGGAAGTAAGTTTTTGTATCTTAACAATTGTTCTAAATAACAATATAAGCCAAAGGAGACCAAATGATCTTTTCAGGGAAAGAATACCAAAGTTTTTCTTGGAAAAGGGCCAGTTTTAGGTAGGGGGTGTTTATGGCCTGGGGAGTTACTGTAGCAATAGAAAAAGATTAATAATTTGCACATGTGAGATTCTTGGAAGGCAGGATACAGCTGTAAAGAATTAACCCCTCTTGAGAGATGTAAAAACACAGAGCAGCTGAGAGGAGACCTGTTGGGAGGAACTAAAAACTATTCAGGCTACAGATGTCCTCCAAGTGAAGCAGAGAAAGTGCATTTGGGAACTGATAAGCTTTTGTCTTTGTTTATAAATAGGCAGATAACTTAAAAAGAAAATTTAAGACAAAGGAGTCAATTATGCCCAATTAAAATGTATTATATAATGTTAAATAAGCACTATAATGAGTTTTTTTAGGAAATCAAGTACCACAGCACTTTGCTCAAGGATGACTTAAAATGGAGCCACTCTGTCAAAAGAAGTGTGATGATGGCCCTGTACCTCTAACTTTCTGAAATATCTCTTTATCTGACTGACAGAGACTCATTTTTCAGAATACACAGACCTGAAAAAAAAAAATAAAGTATTCAAGTCAAAACACTTTATGAATGGCTAAATGAAAGAATGAGAGGTCCAAATTCCATTTTAACTGAAATTGGTGGTTGATTTTTGCTTCATGGGAGAAAAGAGTGGCTCCTATGCTTCAATAAAAGAGCCCAACATAACTTTTTAAAATATCTTAAAACACAGTTTTAAAGAGGGAAGATATTACTGAAAACATTTTATGAAATCTCCTTGAAGTAAATCTCATTCATCATTCCAATTTCCTTTGTGCCTGAAGCAGGGATGGAAAATGCACAACTGACTTAATGTATAATTCAGTACCTTACTGTTTCCTTCAAAATAATAGGTCAATGGTTCTCAAAGTGTGGTCCTGGGTCCCCTGGGGAGAGATCCCTAAGATTCTTTCAGGGGTTTCACAAGGTCACACTTATTTTCATAATAATACTAAGGCATTGTTGTTTTTTCACTTTTATTATCTCATGAGTGTTCAGTGAACTGTTTAGAGGCTGCATGACGTGTGATGACATCATCACACTGGTGGCTAATGGAATGTATGCTTGTGTATTCTTATGTTTTAGGGTATTTTCTAGGTAAACTCTTTGGCGTCATTAATACATTTTAAGAATATAAATTTGTCTTGAGATCAAAAAATGTGAAAGATATTAAAATATGGTTACCTGGATCAACTTCACGATAACATCCTTCCCAGTGTCTTTGATGTTTTCAGTGCTTTTTACATAGTGTTAAACACATTGCAGTTGATATGATTAAAGATTGTACATATCTGTTGTATGTATGTTTCAAACTGTTTTTAGCAGTAGAAGCTTTAAAATCAATGAAATAAAATTGTGTCAACAGCATATGAAATAGATAGAAGTAGAGCTGCTGTCTTGGGGCCAGGAAAGCACAGATCTGCCTATTGGCTGGCTCCAGAGGCTCCTCCAGAGCTTCCTGGACTTCTATTGAGACATGATGAAAACTAACATGTTAAGTTTTCCGTGTATGTTGTGTGAGCATGTGCATATGTTTGTGTATGTGTGTGCATGTTTCTATACATATAATTTTATTTGGTTTCAATAAAAAATCCTATGAGTTATAAAAAAGAGATATTATCCCACTGTAAGTATAAAGGAATTGAGAGCTTCAGAGAGGAAATGAATTGCCTAAGGTCACACACTAGTAAGTGACGCAGCTAAGCCTGACACCAGTGTCTTCTGATACCAGCACCAGAGACCTTACCTCTATGCCATTCTGGCTTTATTTGGAATTTTAAGCTGCTCATAAACTTAAGTCTGATTTTCATGATTATTTTCATATTTAGCTCTCTTCTTCCCTTGGCATGGAGAGAAGAGAGAAGAGCCACCTTTACTCATTCCTCAAGGATTCTATTCTAAAACATTACCTTTGCAAGCATCTCAGTGAAGAAAAGATTCACTAGGAGTCCTCTTTTAACATTGTCCTCCAAAAAGAATAGGAGGGGAGTAAGCATTCAGGAAATGTATGTTCCAAGATGACAGTGAATTTTTTGCTTAGTGTCTCCTCTTTCCTTTCCTCCCCCCGCCCCCATCCCCCGGCCCCACCAGTTTATTGTTCCTTTAGTGGGTATGTTGTAAGTTGGGTATGTTGTAAGTTGGCATGTTGTAAGTTGAAAGAGAGAGGTATCAAAAATTTAAATTCTTCATATACTATACACACAGAAGTTATAACCTGAGTTTTTTAAAAAATAATTTACTTTAACCAAAGAGTATGCCTATTGTACCCTTATTTCAGGTAAGTAAATAAACACAATATGAATAGCTTTCTGGGATCACGAAGGCAAGAAAACAGCTAAACAATGTTAACAATTTACAAGGTGAATCTAGAATACATTTAATTTAATCACTCTACTGATTTTTTTTTTTCTTCTTCATTAGGCAGTTGTTACTAGACTATCTTTCCCTTTACCATAAATTCTTCCTTCTTCAACCTCCAACATGATACCTCAACTTTTATCTGCAGCTCAGTTGTGTGTTTGGTGGGGGAATAGGACTTCGACAGCAGTATGATCTTCCTGGGGAATGGGTCAGTCTCCTACTGATTTGGAATTTGTAACTTTCTTGGGGTCGCCTGGCCCAGATATTTTTTGTTAGACCAAGTACTGAACGTGGTCATTATTTTCAGACTTCAGAGAGACATTCACAAGCAGGTCTGATCTATCTAAAGCTACATTAAAAGCTGCTGAATACCATTCCTATTAACCAATGTATTTTTAATAATTTCTCTACACTGAAAATAGCTCCACACACAAATCAAGTAATAGAAGCACTTGTCAAGCTGTTAATTAATAGTAACTCTAATATAAGACTAGAGAATGTTCAGGTAATTTTAACCTAATGATTTAACACATTCCTATGTTTAATCACCACAACAATGTTTTGCATACCAACTCATTCTATTGTCTAAAACAGCACTTTATCATACAAAATAGAATAATAAAAGTTGACTCATACAATATTCTTTACCACCATAGAGTTTTATTGTATTTATCTAACATACTCTTAAAAGATAAACTAAGGCATATTAAAATTTTAAGTTTATTTGAGCAAAAATCAATGTGAATTGGGCAGCATCCAATCTAGCAGATAGAAAGCAGGTCAGAGGCGCTGTACAAAATGAAAGACTTTATAGACAGAGGAGAACAGGAATACGAAAGTTTTAGTAGGCAGAAAAGCTGGTTGGTTATTGCAAGGTTACTTTTCTTTAAGGGATGGCAGAAGTCTATTTGGCAGAATAGTGCTGATCAGGCAATTCCTAATTGTCTGGTTTAAAATTGCATGTCTGGGATAGTCAAAACCATAATTAATAAGTCTTGGCTTGGTGATGTAAGGCTAAGAATAAGTGACTTCATTTTGGGCTTGTTTTAGTATTTTTAACAGTACATAGGGAATTTGCAAGGTGGAGAAATTTTATTTTACCATTTTACAAATGATGATTATAGACATAGTACTTTAATAATGTTCCTGGAATCATATTCCAATCAGCAGTACTGCTGGAGCAGAGGATTTTTACTTTCCAGTTTTTAATCTTCTTTGTTACCTTGAATGTATATTTTTACTATCAGTATGTTTTCTCTTGTTTCTTCATTGTTTACGGAATATCTGCTATGAACCAAGGAATTTTACAAGTTATCTCATTAAATCCTCATAAACTATCCTGTTAAAAAATGACTATAAGTAAGTCCACTGAGGCTCAGAGATGTTAAGTAATTTGCTAGGCTCAAATATGATGGAATCAAGATTCTAGTCCAAAGTTCAAGTATCTTGCTTTCACAACCACACCTCAATTTTTTCTACTACAAGCCTAAAAGGAAAATGAAACATTTCTGCAAACAATCGCATATTAATATAGCCTACAAAGGCTAATATAGCCCTAGACAATCTAACAATTTTTAAAGAAAAAGACAATTATAAAAAAAGTAAAAATAAGTTACTAGAAAAAAATGAGAAAAAATTAATAAGTCATTTCAAAACAGAGATCAAAATTTAGCAAATACATATTAACGTCTTACTATGTCAGGCATTTTTCTAAGTCCCTGGCCTCATGGAGCTTACATTCTAGAGTATTTTGATATAAAAATAGAATATATGAGCAAGATAAATAAAAGAGTAAGGAAAACTTAAATGCAAACACGTGAAAGCTGAATAGAGAAGGAAAACCAAATGAGTTGGACAAGAAAAACTGTCATGTTGTTTATGATAATTTTCCAAATTATTTTTGTCATGGATGATTGAAAACTTGCTGATTTCCATTAAGGCAGAATGAGACTTATTTTCAGAAGTGATTCTTTAATCGGACTCTTTAATTTAGAAAAGCATTCCTTCAAACAGGAACAGACATACCTTACAGAGCCCGCATTCATTCCTTTAGAAAAGGTAGGTAGTTTCCATTCCCTTCTCTGAATGGTTCCTCCCCAGACAGGAAGTCCCGCCCTCTACTGGAAAAGATGGAGGCTGAGATCCGATGGAGACCAGAGCTGATGAGGTACAGCATTTTTAAAAATTGGTTAATTGTGGTTATAACCTCTTAATAGATTTATCAGCTTTTTAATTTTTCAAGTATCTAGTCTGGCTATGTTAACATCTTTACTACCATGAGGGTATATGTGGAGCCATGTTGAATGTTTGGAGGAAATAAAATGACTGATTTCTAGGCTGCCACTGCGGTGAGTGCGTGGGCCAGCCCGGTGGCTCTGGCTTCTGGAAAATGACATTTTACAGGGTTTGAGGGCCAAACGCCATTGTAACTAGACGGGTGAAATACTCCTGTTAACTTGCTTTTGAGAAAGTAAGGTACGGTATAGAATGAATTTGTTCTATGTGATGTTAAAGTAATACACCCAAATTTTAGTTGACTAGTAACAGCAGTCCCTAAGTAAACATTTAGCTTTACTAAAGAAAAGAGTCTGAAGCATTTACCTAGTATACCTCATCCTTAGGACTCAGAGATCTGTTTATTTTTCCAAGGAACGGATGATGAGGGGGGTTCTCAGATATATTTGCTTAGGAAGAATCTTTGGTATTCGAATATTTTAATTTTTATTTTTTAAATTGGGATTGAAGAAAGATTTAAGCTCAACTTAGTAACACCCCTCGTTCGCCTTTCCATTGTAATTACTGCTCAAGAGACAGGCTAAGTTGCTTACTTCTAGCTCCTAGGCTGCTCAGGGGTGGCTGTTGTTAGAATCCCCTTGAGATAATGATTCTTCTGGGTCAGTCTGAAGAAGCTGTCTGCAACAATGGCAATCCCCAGGGTGACACTCTAAAGGGGGCCTAGATTCAGCTGTCAGTCACCTTCAGCCCAGAGCCATCAAATCCATTCACACAAAAGCTGGTTATCACAAACCTTTTGAAAAGCTAAGAGGAGATTTACCCATCCTTGAATCTTCATTCTTTTTCCTTTGATTCCCTCATTCTTCCTTCTTTCCTTTTTTTCCTAACTACCTCTGGGAACTTCTTGGATTTTTTTTCCTCCTTTTGTTGCATCCTAGAGTTTACATTATTGTTATCTTAAAGCTTGAGCATAAGTTTGACTATAACTCTCAAGATATACAGAAATAAATGCATGAAGATTTTTAATCTAATAAATATTTTGTCTCCAAAAGGACAGGATTTTGCGGGGGCTAGGAGAGGATTATCTCATACTGTAATGCTGAAAACTGAAGTTCTGTGTAGTATTTTAAGTATTTCTTTAAGCATACATTTGTCTATGCATCTACGTTCATCTGTCCCTTCCTAGTGTATACATACCATTTTATTTTTTTAAAATTTTTACACTGAGAATAAATCAGTTTGCAATTGAAATGAGCCTCAACAACTAATAAACATGTACAAAAACTATTTTGTTGCCTAAATGATACTGACTTTCAAATATAACAATTCTGTCTGTAAAGTCTGTAACTTTGTATTTATAAGGAACTGATTTCACCAAAAAAAAAAAAAAAGGAAGAAATTCTGGTGGTGCTCTAGAATTCTGATCTTCTTTATGTAATGGCATTATTATAAAACATTTAATTTAACAAATTAGAAGTTTTACTTAGTGAAAAGTGTAAATAAAATATTACCTTAAAATTTAAGTTTATTTCATTTGATGGGCATATGTTTGCTAGAATTAGACAAAGTATTGCCTAGTCGAATGTCTTGAGGGAAAATTTGTAATTTAATTAGTTTGTCACTTATGAGAAATTTTAGTGTCATAAATAGGGATAGAGGCAGCAGATATTCTAAGCTTAGGAGAGATATGAGGCTTAGTAAAAAGAACAGGCCAACGAAAATCTATCCTTATAGCTGAAGACACTTTATAAACAATAAGACAGTTGGCATGCCATGGCAGGCCATGTCATTAAAGCCAGTACAACTATACCAGTTGCACATGAGATAGCCCAGACCTCATGTGGTGTCGGAGCCCCATCTAGTCAGTACTAAAAGAGTCCACCATCCCTTTGAAAATTAATTGGGTGTTTCATTTGTTCATTCAACATTATTTAGCATTTACTACTACTTGCCAGGACATAATAGTAGAAGGTCATTAAGTAACTTGCCATTTAGTAGAAAGAACCAGCACTGCATAGGTTTTTGAGGATGCTCAAAAATAGATTGTTTTCAAGTAAACACTGAAATTTTATCTGTAAAATGAATTTGCCCATTCAGACTATATATAACAATGTCAATTATGTCCCAGTAATATTGTTTAGATTTGAGGATATAAAAATAGGGACTGTGTCCCATGAAAGTTTACCACTTCATTAACTTAGTATAGGCCACTGTTATCTCTTCAGGAACTTAGACCTCCATGATTTGGTTCTTACTCATTTTTTAGGCCTCTTTTCTAGGCATTCCATTTCTTTCAAACTATATTCCAAACACATGAGTGTTTGTTTGTTTGTTTGTTTGTTTGTTTGTTTTGAGGGGGTTGTTATTTGCTTTCCATTGTTGAAACATGTCATCTCTTTTTCACCTCAGCACCTTTGGGATGATTGTGGTTTAAGTTTATAAAATTTTACTACATGATCCACCCCTGTACTTACTTTGAGGAAAGCAGAGGTACAATATTAGCTCTTAGGTTAGATGTTAGGTCTAGGGGGGATTGAGATCACTTAATCCTTTGGACTCTGATAACAATATATTACATGCATGAAATAAACTCTTCATACTGTCACTCATCTGCTTAATAGTTTTATTAGCTGATTTTTGTTTGTTTTTTCTTTATGCTACTATCACCATTACCACAATTGTATATTTCAATACAGATTTTATAATATACTCATTTCCTGAGGATGCCCTGACAAATTACCACAAATTAGGTGGTTTAAAACAATAGGAATTTATTCTCTCAGAGTTCTAGAGGATAAGAGCCTGAAATCAAGGTGTCAGCCATACTCCTCTAGAGGTTCTGGGAGAGAATTCATTCAATGACATTTTGTGGCTGTCTGCAATACTTAGCATTCCTTGGTTTATAGCCATAGCACTCTAATCTCTGCCTCTGTGTTTTTGCCTTTTCCCCTTCTGTCTTGTGTTTCTCTTCTGTATATTTTTAAGGACACTTGTCATTGGATTTAGGGCCTACCTAGATACTCAAGGATGATGTCATTTCAAGATCCTTAACCTGATTACATCGGTAAAGACCCTTTTGCCAAATAAGGTAACATTTATAGTTTCTAGGAATTTCATGTAGACATGTCTTTTTTTGGGGGGGGGGTCAACCATTCAACCCACTATATATAAGCATTTATTACTTTGATATTTCATATTTTTTTATTTTTTCACTTTAAAACCAAATCATTCATGATGCCTTTAATACAGCATAAATGACTAATGTGTATATTCAACATTTAGCTTGAAAACTATATTTAATCTGTCAAATTTTATAATTAGGAATTCCTATAAAATTTTGATGACCTGGTTCTAGGATTATAAGAATTTTACTGAGGAAAATACTTGGTTCACATTGGGTATAGAAAATCATATGTGCTTTGCCATTTTCTCTGTAATGTAGACTTATTTTCATAATCTAAGAGAAGGAGGCTGAAGTTGACAAAATCAACCATATTGTTACAATCATTTGTTTGAGGTACATTGACAAGGAATTAATGTTTTAACAGGAGAAAAATAAATTTTTCAGAAATGTAACTTTCAGTTAACAATAATTGGGGAAGCTAATTGAGCATCTGGGATGGTCTTCTATGTATTTTTTTAAACTTATCCTTAGGAAGTAGCCTTACTTTTAGAAGGTTAAAAAGACAAACAAACATGTTCTTTATTGTACACATACACATATGAAATAATTATTGCTAGAAATAGATCCTAGAGTTTGTTAACCAAAATATTGACAGATTACAACTGAGCTGATTATTTCCAAGGATGATTGCATTTTTCTCTTTTCTTTCTTCCTCTCTCTTTCTCTTCTCTCTCTCTTCCTTTCTTCCTTTCTTTTGATTACTTTTAGCTAAAATTATCTTCTTTAGGATGTATACTAAGAAATTGAGAATTGGTAAGGAGAATTGGTAGGAATTAGTAAAGAGAAGAACATTAGGGAAGAAAACTAGTTTAGAGATTATTTCAAGAAAAGGAACATAACATTAGAAGCGCAAAATGTAATGGAATTAAAAACAGCTGTATTGAAAAAAAGTACTTAAATGTAAAAAATCTAATGTGTTGTTTTATTTGACTGGAAATTAAAATAATTATTTCTAACTCAACTCTGTAGGAAATTATGGTCATCCCAACATGAAACATTGTATCAAAGCCATAACAATCCAGTTTTCACCAGCCTTATCATGGATTAGCTAGGTGCTATTTGACCAAGTAAGAGAGTTTTTATGTGTCAGATTTTCATTTTTAACAATGGAAGACTATTTATCATCTGTGATTTTCTTGATAATGAAAAAAAAAAGTGACTCATTTTCCATGTGGTTGCAAACCAGGCACTAGGGAGGCATGTTAACTATATCATAGTAGTAGCAATTCACCAAATCAGACTTAAATTGCCTGGAATAGTTTCTATTTCCCTGATCTCAAACCCTCCAATATTTGGGTTATTAATTTACTGTCAAGGAATGATTAAGTAGCTGCGAACAACATAGGAGTATTCTGGGAAATATGGTAGATTGTTTGAGTTGAGAAAGAGTTTATAATTAACGAGGACTTCCTCTAATAGATTATTTTTAAAAAGGAAAGTAGGCAAAAGAGAAAGTTGTAAACTGATGGGATCAGTAAAGGAAAATAGGAGACTATGTATTTCAGTGTATATGTGGGAGGTTGTGTGTGTGTGTGTGTGTGTGTGTGTGTGTGTGTGTGTGTGTGTGTGTGTGTGTCTGTGTTAATTTGAGAATCCTTGGCATTAGCAAGAATGAGTGAAAACACAGGGATAGTTTGGAATCTATTTTGCAGCATCAGCTATATTGTCTCAATCTATTCTTTATAATCATTTCCAACTACCTCTTCTCAGTCAACAGCAATAGGATTTACTCAATGTCATTTCCAGAAGTAACACCTCAAGAAACACTTTCAGAAATAGTTTCTCAATTCCAGGATATTGATACTTTTAGCAGCCAGAAAAGAATTTCTAAAAATCATTTCAAAGAATTTCAAAAAATCATTTCAAAGACCAAGGTTTCTAAAGATAGCAAGAACCCCTGCCCTCAAAAATATTATGTACAGTATACACACATTAACATGAATGAAGATAATTAGTAAAATGAAGCAAGAGGCCAGAAAATGTCAATGTTTTACCATCCAAGTTTCAACATACCTGAATTTTGTATAAAAATCTTGATTCTCTTTCAGTTATTTTTGGAACAGTTAAACCATATAAGATTCTTTTGAAGATGGTAAGGTTTTATTTGGAAAGCTAGGATAATGAATTTCTTTTACAAAGATTCGATTTATTTATTTGGCCAGTAAAGTCTACTCCCTCCAAGGTTTGCATTTACTTTTTAAAGAATTTGTTACTAGGTTCTTAAAATTCTAAAAAGAAAAAATATAAGCTTATTGTGGAATATAGGTTACATGGCTTTTTTTTTTTTTTTGAGTAAAGAATGGTATTTTTTCCATTTTAAAAGAATCTAATATTTTAGAATTGAGGGAGCCTAATTTTCAATGAATGTATCAATATATTTACCTAGGTATATGTGTTATTGTCTTTATTCTCTCATTCCAAGGAGAGATGTGTAGAATGTAGAGTTTAATCAAGACCATCATTATAGACCTTAAATATGGAAAATTTTTTAACAATCTGTTGGTTAAAATTAAAAGTAAAACTCAGGTCTGAGATCTTAACCATTTAAAACCTTGAAATCACATAAATTAAGCATCATTGAGCCTGGTCCCATCCTTCATAACAGCTCTCCAGAGAAAATCTAAAAGCCAGGGCACTCTACGATGAGCTGTGGATGATTCAGTAGGTGGCACAATTTTCACTGAGTCAGTACTGAACTGATGCCCCAGCATGGTATGAGGGGGCACTGCACTGCTGGAGGTGTCGTCTAATGGATGAGGGTAAAACCAAGGTCTTGACCACCAGCAGTTATTAAAAATCCCATGGCACTTTTCAAAAGAGTAAAGATGATGTTAAACCCTGTGTCCTGGCTAATTTCCAAATTGGGCAATTATATTCTGCCTACTTAAAATTTCTCTGTAATTTTAGTTGGATAATATATTCCTCATCTTCTGCCCTATGCTTTTGCTATTTCCAGCTTAGAGGTGGATGCATTTCTGTGGTAAGGGAAGTGATGCTTCCTTGAAAAATGTTGTGCAAGGTCTGAGATCAGGGGATGAAAGGTACAACATTCATCTATCACAACAGGTGCCATATTAGTTTGTTTCTCCTGTGATTAGAATGAGTATAAGAAAATTACCAAATAAGTGTCTTTAAAAATAGCCTTGTCAGGTAGTCAGAGGTGCTAGGCTTGCAAAGGTTTCCAAGATGGATATTTTAATTCTATTAAGTTGTGACTAAGAAATGAGGCTTCTCTTGAAGTGAATATATTATGTAAATACTAAATATGCATAAAATTATAGACATTTAATAAGAATAATTAAATTTTCTAACATTTGCCTAGCAAGGCCTATCACATTCACTGTAAAACATTAGTCACCATATCATTTTCACTTATAAGATATTAGAATTTTCTCTAAATCAATATCCATTAAGAGAAATTAAGAACAAATCGAAAGCACTTCTTAAAAAAATAATAATAAAATAATTTTTGCTTAGTATGCTCTGAATTAGGAAAACTTATAGAAAATATTTCTAAGGAAAAGACCAATAGTGTAAAGCTAGACCCACGCTTCCTATGTTTTCAGCTTCACACAATGCTCTGGTATCAACGCCACAAAAAAAAAAAAAAAAAAAAAAAAAAAAAAAAATGTGCAGTAGGAATTAGTGTCATAGATATTAACATTTACATTTATCTAGACTATTTAGATGCTTAGTTAGAAAATGATAAAAACTATCAACAGCTCAGTTTCAACCAAGTATTGTTCTATAGAAAACTAAAGATCAATCTAATCTTCTCTTTTACAGTTACTTTCATATATTACCTTTTTTTGTACAGTCTTTCCAAGTAGTCCTAAAATGTTGTAACCTCAAAGCCTTCTATTTCTAACAATTAATTAATTTTAATTGTATTACAAAGATTTTTCATACTAACTTCAAGTCATTCTGCTTTACAGATATATTAAAAACTTATGCTTTTTAATAATAGAGTTAATACAAGAGAATGCTTCAAAGCAAAAGAAAAATCTAGCAGCATGTGGAGATACTAGTAAATACTATGGTAAATAAACAATAATTCTGTTTATGTAAATAAAAAATCACTTGAAAAGGAAATACCATCTTTAGAGTTTGGACTTGCCTTTAGCAGAAAATATTATAATGATTTTAGCTGTGACAACTACAACAGACTCTATTGAGTTAAGAGTAAGAGTTCACTTTGTAATAGAAAAAGTAGTTACTCTGATCACTTTGTCTTTTTAGTATGCAGCCCAGAGAATTCAGGAAAAGATTACATTTACCATAATTAACATATATGTAAATGGAGATCATGGCTATGAATGATAAATTTTCATAGCAATTTAAAACTTGTACAAATTAATCAACCATACAGACACTTGATTAATGAAAGGCAGTGTCACTTTAAAATGCAACATGTTAATATATATTACTGTTATCACAGATCAAAGAATCTTTAAATGTAAACCAATTAGAACAAAGTTTAATCTACATTTTTTAACAAATTTAATTCCGTGTAATTATGATGGCAATTTGAAAAAAAAAGTAATTCTGCTTCATATTTATTTACTAATTTTAGTGAAAATGTGTGCAAATGAATTTTAGATGTTTCATCATGGTGTTTGGATTCCCAAAATATAGGATTACAGTATCATTGAAATGAATGCACAAAAGAAGGAAAAAATTAGATACAAAATATTCACATGACATGCTAAATTTAGCAGTTTTCTTTTAGTTCTTCATTTTTGGTCTCTCTGAGAGTTATATTAAACAGATTAAGTACTAAAAGGCTGATATTCACTCTGTACAATGTTTGAGATGAGATTTAACATGCCACTTTACTAAGAGCTATTTTTCTTGGTCTTTTAGGAACAAAAAGTGAAAAATCTTTTGTAGACTTGATTTTATTAAGAATAATTTTATTTTCATAATGAAAATGAATGCCTAATTTTAAGAAAAAATATTTTTTAGAAAAAATATAAAATTTACAGTTAATACATAAGTATGTGTTTAAATTTTAAGTTCTGAAATATAACGTTTCTCTATAATCCTGTTTAGTACAAACAGAAGTTAGGCGTGAAAACAAACATACTACTTTGCAAAGTCAACATCGATCTGTTTTACAAGGGAAGCTCACAATGGATCATTGATTATCATCAATAAATTGGAAACTAGGCTAGTGCCAAATTTTACCACTTAAACCAGTACATCATAAAATGTACTGTTGCTAAAGAATTGTTAAAATAACAAATCCAGAAAGACAGCAGCCTGTACTAGACAGGAAGAGGAAATAAATGTGACATAGTTCTATGCCACACTCCTGGTAGCAAACTAAACTCAATATAGCTAAAAATTATTGTACATCTTCTATGTGCCATACACCATATTAAGAACTTGGCGCTTTTACAATATAATGCTTCTATTTGTGATTTAATTTTTAAATGGTTTAATTCTGATAATACCTCTGTAAAACAGAGTTATTAATTCACTGAGATAGTAAGTACTAAAACTGGAATTTTGATCCTAGGCCTTCCCATTTCAAAGTTGTGTTCTTAAACACTATGTCATTCTCTCTCCCCACGACTATATAACATCGTTTATCATCATCATTATATCTAATCCCTTAAGCAGTTCCATTAGAGCTAGAATGCTGCAGATGTTGGTAGAGGACCACACTTTGAAACCACTGCTAATACACCTACAAATTCTGTTAAAAGTTTAAGTAGCACTACAAAATGAACGAGGTCCGACTCAGTCTATTGGAATTATAATAATAAAATCTGCTTTTAATCCACTCTCCTAGAATAGATACATGAAGAAAATAGATGAATAGATAGAAGAAATATTAGCCAACCTATTAGTCAATAAATAAGCATTTAATACTTGGCCAGAATCTGCACAAAATGCTAGGGATACAACAGTAAACAAAACTTCTATCCCCAAGGAGTATACAGTGTCGAGAGGCAGGCAGAAAAGTAAACTGGCGATTATAATACATTGTGATAAGTACTACTTTAAGGGTTAGTTCATGATGTGGTGGGAGTGTCTCAGAGTGCCCTCAAGGAGAAAAAATAAATAAACTCTAAACTTAAGCAGTTCTGTACAGTGTGATATATCTGGGATTTCTAGGCAAGTTTATGCTGCTGTCTTACAGTCATTAAAAGGGGTGGCTTTAAGAAAAACCTTCAGGCAAGGCAATAATTATAAGGTTCATAGACACTACCCAGTTGCAGGTTGTACATTTTTTAATAAATATTGTAGAAAAGGGTAGTTATCGTATTAGTTAAAATAACAGAAAATCCCTAAATAATAGTAGTTTAAACAATATTCCTCAAACATCCATTAATTTAAGACTAAAAGATCCAGTGCTTCCATAGCAGATCCATGAAGTCATAAAGAATGCAGGCTTTTTCCTTCCCACACAGTATTTCACCACTCCTAGAATGTGGTCCAAAGTGGCTGTTAGAATCCAACTTTCTATTCATTTTCTATGCAAGAAGATGAAAGAAGGGGGAAAAATCTCAACCCTCTTATTTTTAAGGAGACTGCCCTTGTGTGTCACTGAATATTTTCCCTTCTATCTCACTGACCAGAACTAAATCAAATGGCCATAAATAAAGAAGCAAATGAAGCTGAGAAATGTAGTCATTTACATGGGTGACCAATGTACAATAAACCATGGAATTTTCTTAATAAAGAACAATGGGAAAGTAGATATTAGAAAGCAAGTAGTAGCCTCTGTAACAGTCATGAATTAGTTTTCTCAGCTCACAGAGATGGGAATCACTATTAGTAGGGAAAAGTAATTTTTTTTCTGCTTCAACTTTCCCAAGGATAGTCATTCCTTTTGATCAGATTGAAATCTTTGCTACACTATCTATTCTGAGGGTTATGGCATAGATTTTTACTGCTTTCTGAGTTCAAGATATAATTAGTAAATGCAATATATCTTTTCATTATAAACTAAGTCTTGGGTATATTTGGAAAATAATTTATACTTAGCATCCTTATGATTAAAAAAAAACTAAATGCTTTCCTTTTATGACTCCTGAATATCAAATTATTGAAATTATAATATAGTACAGATATGAAAGTTTTAATAATTAAATGCTCTTATCATTCATTTATCTCTTTGTTCATTTTACAAATACATATTTAGTGGCTACCATGTGCCAGGCTCTGATTAAGTGCTGAAGGCACAGAAATGAGCAATCCAGTTAAGTTATGTCATGGAGCTTATATTCTAATGAAAGAGGAAAGATAATACGTGTGTGCGTGTGTGTGTGTGTGTGTGTGTGTGTGTGTGTGTGTGTGTGTATATATGTATATATATATAAAAAACATGTATACATATATAAACATTATAACTTCATATATTTTTCATATATTTTTAAGTTCTATTCTGTTTGGGCTGAATTGTCCTGCCCCCAAATTCACATATTGATGCCCCAACCCCAATACCTCAGAATGTGATTGTACCTCAGAATTTGGAGTTAAGGCCATTAAAGGGGTAATTAAGTTAAAATGAGGCCCGTAGGATGGACCCTAATCCAGTCTGACTGGTTTCCTTATAAGAAAAGATTAGGAACACAGCACTCCACCATGCTTGTGCATAGAGGGACAACTATGTTAAGAGGCAGCAAGTGAGTGAACATCTGCAAGCCAACCAGAGAGACCTTGGAAGAAATCAACTATGCTGGTACCTTGATCTTGGACTTCCAGCTTTTACAACTGTGAGAAAAAAAGTTTCTGTTGCTTAAGCCACCCAACCTGTTGTATTTTTTTATGTCAGCCTTAGCAAACAATGCAGGTGCTAAAATGAAAATAAAATAGTATCTGGGAGGCTACTTAGATTGGTGGTCAACGAAAGTAACTCTTAAAGCTGATATCCAAATGATGCAAAAGAATCAGCCATATAAATATCTAAGGATATATGTTCTTAGAAGACAACAGCTAAGGCGAAGACCCATTTTATTACATGAGAAATAAACCAAAAACCAATCAGGTACATGATCATTTTCATCATTAAAAAATTATTTATTCAATGACTATCTGTTCATGATGTTATGGAAGTCATTGCAGAACATAAATATAAAATGATATAGCAGGCCATTAATAATGCCATAATAATTATTTCATTGTGAATTATGCTGTGAATATGCTTTATCATTGACTATCCAGTGTCAAAATGACTTTACAATTTCAATTACAAATTTAAGGAGTGTAGTAGTCATTAGCCAAATAATCATTTTGCTCTCCAAACATTACAACACACACTAGTACACTAATCTCACACAGATACTTTTTGACTATAAAAAGCTCTTTTTATGTACAATAGATACATACAATTAGAGCATGGTTCTCTTTCAGACTATCTTCTTAAGTGAACTTTTTACAGAACAGTCATTTGATACCTAAAAATATAAGATATTAAACAGTTTTATGTTTTCTCAAAAATGTAAGTGAAAATTATCATTGGTCTTGGGTTCTTTTTTAACAAGCATTATCAACTTGAATTTCATATCGTGACTTTTTAAAAGACTGTTTGTTATATAAAATCATCTCTCTCAGTTCTTACTATCATTTTTGTCACTATTGCTTCCACTCAAATCTTAGAATTCTTTACAGATGTAAAATAAAAGACAGTACTTTAAACATCATTATAATTGGCAAGCCTCTTATCATTGTATGGTGACAGATTTGAACAAAAGAAAGCAAACTGTAATTTAGTCAGGATTAATGTAAACAAACATTTTATTTAGAAAGGAATGAAAGCAGCCACAGTGAAATGCATTTGTCAATATGAGAAAAAAAAGTTTCAAGGGCCAAATTCAGAGTACTTGAATATGCCCAATTAGTAATAGAATTCCTGAATGGGAAAAAAAAAGACCTATTTTAGATGACCATAGTTCTTTAACAGTTAAGAACAATTTTGTAAATATAACATATAGTCTAGACAAGTCTGTATTTTATTATCTTTAATGTCATTGTATTATGCATTTTTATGTTTTTCCTCATATGTGAAAGGGAACATTTTTAACTTATACCTCACATCTTTTTAAAAAATAATTAAAATAACTCTAAGCAGCACTGGCTTAATTTAAATCCCATTTGGTGGTTCCAGTATAGTTTTTATATCACGCAAAAAAAATGCCATCATAATTTGCATCCCATCAACTCTACCCTTAACTCTAAAGAGCTATTGTCCCAGTCCTAGAATAGGTCTCTAGGGTTGAAGCCTGTTCTATCACTCCTACGCTAGATCTATTTGGTAGTAAAATCAGGGTTACTAGCCTGGTGCCCCTTACCTGGGAAAAAACTCTGTATTAACCCTGTCCTCACTTTTCTCAGAAAACTGATAATAAATTTTGTCCTTTTACTCTCTGCTCTTCGTAATACTCGGCATTCCAGAAGTTGGTAGACTTGCCTTTCCAGCTTTCTCCTGACAATGCTAGAACTGACCTTCTGTTCTAATATTCTAATTTTCTTGCAATTTTTCTGCTTTGTGCAGTTTTTTTCTCTTACATGGTGCCTGCCTATTTTGTTAATATTTTCCAAATTATCAATAACTATTTCTCAGCACGTTCCTACAGAATTTCATCTGTCTCCATGTTGTTCCTAAGTCTTCTCTTTTCCTCTCTCTTCTTTGACCCCCTACCTGTTTTACCTTTAAATGGACTCTTAATAACTTGTTCTTTTTATGTGTGTGTGGCGGGGGTGGAGAAGAGGTTAAGAATTCTGTTCCAAGGTGTTATCATACCTATAACAAGCATCAGAGTAGCTTTACCAACCTAACCAAAATTATGCTGGAAAGCATAACCATTGCAAAATATCAACAATATCAATGAATTAGAGAAGTTTTATGAGATCAAGTCTGAGTTATCCGGTAATATTGGGCAGCTGGTAACCTTAGCATAAACTATTATTTTTAGTTCTCTCTGCTCAGTATCTTCTCACAAGCATTAAATTCACTTTAAAAAATACTAAAAAGTACTGATGTGATGAATAGAATAATTATTTACAGTATCTTTATAAGGTCCCAAGCATCTAGGTAGAGTGAATTATAGGTGTATTGAATCCCTATTTGTTACTTATTTGCTTATGTCATATAGAAAACATAGTTGCTAACTTATACTGATGGAAAACAATAGCATCGATTGCCTGGCTCTGCCACTTGATTACTTGTATTTCCTCTGTCTTACTAACTCTGTCATTGTTGTAACAGCTCTTAATGAAGGTTTTCCAACCAAAATATTGGCATGTGCTATGGAGAATACCTTCAGCCACACTGACAACAACTGCCTCTAGGAGAGAATTTTAAAAATGCATTTTCAGTATATTCTTACAAGTGGAATACAATCTGTAAAAATTGTGATGGTCAAAATTTGAAATATATGCATAAGTTTCCTTACATTAACATTTTTCTAAATATAGAATGATAGTAGGGTCACCTATAATCCAGACTTTACTTCTTCAACATGGTTACATTTAAAAACTCAGTAGAGAGCCATTAAAATCCTTGTACAGCCACTTTGTTTTCAACCAAAGAAACCTAGAAGTCTTTGTTAGTACTATATGCTTATGCATGAGGGTGAGTCTTGGTTGCCACGAATAATCAGAAGAGTTACTCCAGTAACCTTGTCAATGGAATATTATGCAGCCACAAGAAAGAAGGAAATCCTGCCTTTGTAACAACATCAGTGGATCTTGAGAGCATTACACTAAGTGAAATTAGGCAGACAGAAAAAGACAAATATGATATCACTTATATGTGGGATCTTAAAAAGCCAAACTCTTAGAAACAGAGAATGTAATAATGGTTACCAAGGGCTGGGGGGTAGGGAAAATGGGGAGTTGTTGGTCAAAGGGCACAGACTTCCAGTTATAAAATAAATAAGTTCTGGGTATCTAATGTATAGCATAGTGATTATAATTAACAATACTATACTATCTACTTGAAAGTTGCTAAGAGAGATTTTAAATGTTCTCACCATAACTATTGTGATAATCATTTCACAATATGTAAGTATATCAAATCAACATGATCTTAAACTTATACAATATTGTTTGTCAATTATATTTCAGTAAAGCTGGAAAAAAGCTAGTAACTGGAAAATTAAGATTGATGGCAATACAATTAAGGAGTTTGTTGTAGATCTTCAATGAATACTTTTGAAAGCATTTTAAAACTTAAGCTACTTTAGAGATTTGAAGTCATTGTTTTATCTTTGGAGGTCACTGAAAAATCTGCAAAAATAATCTGAATTTGTCAGTAGAAATCAAGTAGAAATCATCCTTAATAGTATAAAGCAAAATTGCCAATCCTTATTTGTAATTTCATCTAAAGAAATACATACTGCACACCTATTTTATATATATATATATATATATATATATATATATATATATATATATATATATATGTATGTATGTATATTTATCCTAGTGTTATGCTAAGAATCTGGGGAAATCAAGGAGTAAATAAGACACAGTCTTGTCTTTCAAGACAATTTCAAAATAGTAACAAAGACAGGCATATTGATAACTATAATTTAAGGGAAAATGGAGGCTGATCAATGTGCATTGGGGTCAAAAGGAAAAGCATTTAAGTCTGATGAGGGCAATTAAGGAATACTTTATAAAGGAATACTACTTACATTTATCTCTGAAGGATGAACGAAAGTTAAATTAGAAGGAAAGCACATAATTTAAGATGGAGGAAGTATAGCAACATGGAGATAACAATGTGCATGGTGAATTTAGGATGAGAGGATACAAGTAATAAAGATCTAGGTAATTAAGGTTCAAGACATAAAAGTGACTCACCCAGGTTTTAGGAAAATATGGCAATAACACTTTTTAAGATAAATTAGAAAATCAACAAGTAAGATTAGGGATTATTAGTAAACCATGTAAGAATTCTCGAGCCAGGGAAATATCACAAAAAATGAAAAGGAAGAAACAGGTTTGAGCCATATTATTAACACTGAATTAACTTGACTAGGTGGAATTTAAAGGTTTACAAGATTTCTAGCCTTGATGATTGAGTGGCTGTTGTACCATTATCAAGACAAGAAATACGTAGTGGGTTGGAAAGGAGATGATGAATTTATATATGGATATATACCGAGTACCAGTGTTTTAGAACACTTATGTGAAAACACTAAACTGATATTCCATGTATGCATGCATTTGTTTATTCATGTGTTCAGAATACATAATAAAACCCAATAACATGCTCCACAGTAAAATAAAATCAGATAGAATGCAATTGACTATTAGGGCCTGGCTACTGGAACTCTTTACCAGCAAACTACCAGGCTTATCTTGATCATTTCCTTAACCTTACACTAAGCACTCAATTTATGAGGTTGACCTTTTTGTACCTGTTAGTGTTATGATATGTCCGACTGTATTTATTGAGCATCTGTTATGTACTGGACACTGCTCTAGGCACTGAGGATAGAGAAATGAGCAAGGTCTTGACACGTTCCTTATACTTATAGAACTTAATATTCTTATGGGGAGATAAGCTCAGGTAATGAAAAAAAAATAAAGTAAGATAAGTGGATAGAGACAGGTAGGGGTGTACTACTTAAGAATTGGTGGTTAAAGAAGTTCTTCTGAGGATATTATATGACATGTCATGACAGAAAATGACACAATATTGAATGGTATAAGAGAATCAGTTAAAATCTGGGGAATAAGCATTGTAAGGAGCAGCAACTGTAAATACAAAGACCCTAATATGGTAATAAGTTTAGAGTATTTTCTAAAAACAATAAGAAGGCCAGTGTTAAGAATTATAAGAGGTATACAGGGTGATATAGAGCATTCTAGGCCATGATAAGGAATTTAGGTTTTACTCTTAAATTTAATGAGATACTTTTGAGCAAGATAGTAATAATGATCTGATTTACATTTTAAAGAGATCATTCTGGTTCCTACATGAATAATAGAGTGTAGGAGGGCAAGAGCAGAACTGTGGAATAAAGTCGAGGGGTTACTACAGTAGTGTAGGTGAATGATAGTGATTACTTGTAATAGGATTGCAGTAGTTGAGGTAATAATAAGTGTTCTTGTTTGAGATGTATTTTAGACTCAAAAGTGACAAGATTTTATGATGGATTGGGTGTGAGGAAAGTAAATCAATAGTGATTCCTAGATTTTTGAACTGAATAACTGGGGAAACTGACTTTTATTAAGATGAGGAAGACAGGAGAGGGAGAGGTATAGGTGATAGTAGGAGGGCAAAACCACAACTTTTATTTTGAATATGGTAATTTGAGACATTTAGTAGATATCCAAGGGGATATGTTGAGCGGGCAGTTGGATATAAAAGTCAGACCCTTATGAAAGAGATTAGGGCTGGAGATATTGAGTTGGAAGTAAGCAGTGCTGTGCAGGATAACTTTTAGTTCTCTAGTTCCCCTTGATCTATGTCACAGGAGGAAACAATGGATTCTCTTGCCCTCTGGCTTCTGATTAGTTTCTGCCAATGAGAAACCCTTGCAGTGGAGAAGAAGGAGGAAGAAGATGAGGTATTTATTACCTTGGCTCCTTCGCTAAGGCTTATAAAGGGCTTTCTGACTCCGTTAACCAACTGTCATAGCTCTTGTCAGGTAGCCCTCTTTACCTAGCTTTTCTCTCCTGCTTCATTCCTCTTTACCCTTTCATACAACAGAACCCTGCTGATAATTATCCTAGGGTATTTCTTTATCCCTTATGGGTTCCCTATACCCTACTCATACCTTTGTGAAAGTCCCTTTATTAAATTCTACTCTGATTATCCTAATTTTAGTATGCCATCTGTTTCTTGCAGGGAAAAAAAATAATACAATATCCCCCTGGCTCCTTTCTATGGTCTATTAAGAATAATACAGTAATTATTACTAGAAGTGGTTCCCAGAACTGATTCTCAAATGGGATTCTGGGATTGTGTTTTACATATTGAAAGAGTGCGTTGACAACCCACTTGCTGGGCGGTGTGTGGGGGTGGTGAGGAATAGGATGTGGGTAATCTGTGGCAGGCAGTGGCATTATGATTACTTAAATTATCACTAATGGAGGGGGCAAGGTGTTGTGTAATGAGGTGGCTGTGGCACTTATCACCATGGAAACAATGGTAATTATAAAGATGGTGAAATCAACTGGCTTCTTTTGATGGTCCTAGAGAGTATACAAAAGGAAAAAGAGAAACTGAATATCCAACTGAGATTGGGCATAGAAAAAAATCAAGTCTCTCATAGCTTTGAAGGAAATCCTCATCTCCTAAAGTTGATAAAATGTGACTGGGGATCACACCCATGTCTTGAGTGTAACAGTTAATCTGATGACCAATTCAACCCATCAAGTATTTTATACAGAGGTAAAGGAACTAGTTTGAAGAAGGATCTCATGTGTTAGAATGAGGACATTTGGGAAGACAAAAAATAAAGCTGAAAATTTTAAATTCTTATATCCCTTTGACCTTCCTTTTACAGCAGAGGCAGACTTTCTCCTAGTATCTGAGGGAACCAGCCTTTCAGTGACTAGGTCTAGGGAAGTAGCTTCACAAGCTTATGCTTATTCTTCCTAGGACCAACCTCTGCCACCCTGAATTGCCTCCAGGCTGATAGTGAGCTTTAGACTCTAACATAGCCAGAAAGAGAAGTATAAGACTGTCTGGGAAGAAGAAACATTCTAACAAGAAAGACTTGTATAATTTAATTGATTTATATTCAGTAGTCTGAGGAATATATATGGGAGTGAATTATATGGGTGTTAGACCAAGGAAGAAAAATATAAGGCTGGATTATATTCACTCAGAATTTGGGATTTAATGTATCATCTTGAGCACCCAGGAGTGTGTTAATAGTCTATTAGGTTGCTACTTGAAGCCTGAACTCAATCAGTTGTGGTTTATATTCAATGAGGTTGAATAACAACTTCCCTGGAACAATATAGGGGAAGGAATCAAGTTCAGGAAAATGAAGATAGTGGAATGGGTTTATTATGTGTAACCTGATTAGCCAATCTTTATTTATATTGCCCAAGAGGTTATTGAGGGCATACTCTTTACCAAGACCTTAAGGAATCCATTGATAAGGAGGAGTATCAGTATCCTTGAAAACTGAAGTAATATTTTAGGGTAGCTGGTCTCTCTATGGCAGATATGCTGGCACGGCATGGAACAATGAAATTGCATTCCTTGATGACAGTGGGAATAATAGGATGCCAGAGAGTCGGAGGCCAAGGAGGGGTGTTTATTCATTATAGGCCAAGGAGACACAATTACCATAATAAGCCACAGAAATGGAGTAATAATCAAAATGTTTTGACCTTCACAGATCTTTGGCAGCAGCTCATTGATCATGGAATCCTTAGAAACAAAATATAAGGGCAGCCAACTAAGGAGACACTTGCTATATATAGGGAGAAAAACCCTAGGCCTGGTGATCATAAAATTAACTTGAGTTAAAGTGATGGAGATTTACTTCTTTTTATCCTGTTCCCAAACTTAAGCTATTTATAGACCTAGAGATCCTTATTTGAGAAAGAAGGCAGATCCTGTAAGGAATTATCTGGCAATAAGGTCATATGTATATATAGCATGACTCTTCTTCCACACCTGCCCCAGAGTTACCTTCAGCTATTTAACAGTGATTGTGCCTGGAGTAGTGGTTCTTAAAATTAAGTATGCTTTTAAAACATAGATTCACCACACTGGAGAAGGAAAGCAGATAGACCTTATGAGGTTATTAGATATTGTCTCTTAAATAATGCTAATGCCTGGATACCTAAAATACCTCCGATGTCCACTGGTTAGAATTGGGGTTTTTGAAAATCTGATAATAAATTAGCTATTATCAGAAAGCCCAAGTCTATTTCAAAAAAGTGTCCCCAGGGGCTTTAGGTCAGTTTTTTTTTATAAGCCAATAATATATTGTAAGAATAGGAAAACTTCATAACAGAGAATTCTCTATATGGAATGAGTGCTATTGAAGAATATTGACCACCTCGAAGACCCTGCAACTGTCCTGCTTTGCTAAGATAAACCAAAAGCAATGCTTCATCTCAGTAGGATATATCTTCCCAAATACTTGAACAGTTATAGAGATGGTGAATCCTACAATATCCCCATTTTACTTACTCGCTTGGTGCCCTATTCAAGTCAGATGGATCTTTGAGAATGAGGGTATATATCAGAACTTAATCAAGTGATGATGCCAATCGCATCTGATTTTCCAGTGTTCTTCACTGGAGGAAATCAGTATGGTCCCTGACACCTGTGACTTGACAAATGCATTTTTTCCCTTCCCTCTATTAGTAAAGATAAACAGAAGCAGTTTCCTTCACATTGCAGGGATAACAGTATGCCTTTACTCTCTTGGCCTAACCCATGTCAACTCCTTTCTCTCTGCAATACCATAATCTGGAGAAAACTTGATTACCTTGATATTTCACAGAATAACATGATCATTGGACTTGTAAATTGGAAGAAGAGGACACTTTTAATGTAAGAGACATGTGTACCAAAGATATGGAGATAGAGTCCATGAAGATACAGGAGCCTGTCATTTCAGTGAAGTTGCTAGGAGTTCAGTGGTCGTGACCACATCAGGAGATCCTCTTTAAAGTGGAGTTGTTTTGCTACACTGCCCTCCACAATGCAAGGAGCACAATGCTTGGTGGGCATTTTTGGATTTTGGAGGAAATAACACATTTGGGCATGTTACTCTTATGTATTTAGAGGTAACCTTAAAGTTGCAAGATTTGAATGGGCCCTGGAGCGAGAAACTTATGTATTTAGAGGTAACCTTAAAGTTGCAAGATTTGAGTGGGCCCTGGAGTGAGAAACTTGGCCTTAACACCTAGCAAACCCAATGGCATTCAAAGTGTCTGGCAGACTGACACATCCACTCAGTTCTTCACTTATTTCTGTGCCCCAGGAGGCTAAACTACATGGACTGAATAACAAGCTCTTTTGCCCTTAGTAGGAACTTCTGGCAATTTCCAATAGGAGAATTAGTGTAGACGCATAGAATTTTGGAGTAAGGCTATGCCCTCTTCTGCTAACAAACTAATCTCTGAAGAAAAAGCAATCACACTTGCTTCTGAACTTGGTAGAAACTGAATACCTTACCACAGATATCAAAGTACTATGCAACCCCAATTGCCCATCTTTAATTGGTGTTATCTAATTTACAGAACCATAAAATTGGAAGTACACACAGCAATTCTACTATAAAATTGAAATGGTATAAATGGTATCATGTAAGTCTAGACATGACACAAATTTTCCACCTGGTGAAGCACAATTATATATGTTGAGAGGCAAAAGTGGTAGGTTATCCTGAATAACTTCCATCTGCTCTTCCATATCCACTCTCTACCATTTTCCATTTCATTCTGTGCTCTAGGAAACTAAGTTATATGGACTACATAACAAGACCTTTTGCCCTTTGGCTCTTACTTGAGTTCAGCTCAAATGAGGAATCTTGGTGAGAGATGGAAGGGAGAGAAAAGAGTGAGATCAAAGTATTTACTTTCCTTTCTCCCTCCTATTTCAACCCCCTCACCAAAGGCTTTCTTTATGCCTCTATCAAAAGTTATAGCTCCTGTTAGATGGCCCTCCCTTCATAGTTGTCTTTTTTTGAGTTTCCTTTAAGCACTTATTCTTCTCACTTCCTCAGTCTTCAGGGAGGTGACAGAACAGTAGTAAGCCAGGAAATATTTAATAGCTGGATCTCTGAAAACAATTTGTGTACATAGGTAGATAGACAGATGGATAAGTGTCTAAGTTTGTTTTAAATTTTTTCTAATATAAAAGATGTGTAGAATACAATTTACAAATAAAATAAACATTGCAGGACTCTACAATAAATTCCTTACAGCCAATTGATTTTCAAAGAATGCTTTTGTTGATTTTTGCTGAACTCTTACAATTAACAAGCAAGTGTAGCTCTAACATGAATTTGTACTGATATTTTTATTTGTTAATGCTTATGATGAAAGTGAAACAAAAAGATTTTGGAAATTGTAAATAATGTGAGTGACTTCTTAACTAAATCAGATAATAGAGATAATAGATTCAACTAGTGGAAGAATATATTACCAAATTTTAAAATTATTGTTCACAATGTAATGACTACAGACATGAAACACTTTTACGTATAATCTGCATTATTAACGTTTTCTCTGTCACTTAGTCAAATTTCTGCTAATTTCTGAGATATAGGTTCTCCATCCATGGGTGATTTTAAGGTACCAATGTAGTATCATTGAATGTAAAATTGGGAAGAGATGTGAAGTGGCCTATTATATATTATTTCTGTCAGATGGCTTAATAGACATAAATCTCAAAAACATATCTAATAGTAAAATGTAAAATAATTGATAAATGATCGATTTTGAATATTTACTACTTTTGCTTTTCATGCAATTTGTTTAATTGTAAGTATATGTAGCTTAATTTTTAATGACGGCTGTGTGTTGACAACTGACTTGCCAACTTCCAAAAATATAATGGTCTGTTCTTACAAGCCAGTATGAGCCTGCTCTGACACAGCATTGTAAAACAGAGCTCTGCTGTGATTTATTCCAGAATACTGTGTTATACCTTATGGTATTCTACATCCTGCTCACACCTCGTAAATAAATAGTTCTTCAATTAAACTCTCCTCAAATTTCCCCTATAAAATCAGCCATCTATTTTCTGTTAGAGTCCTGGTTGGTAAAAGCATATAGATGTTATTTAACTTTATAGAAATGAATGATAACTCCAAGGGCTAAAAAGAAAAGAGGAGGAATGAGGCCCACAGTGTCTCAAATTTGGAGATCAAAAAGAAAAGGGAAAAAATAAAAAATAAAGGAGACTGAGAAATAAAAGCCTATGAAGTAGGAAGAAAAACAGGTGAATGTGATGTTCTGGACAGAAAGAGAAGAAAGTATTTTAAGAAGGAAGCAATGATGAACTCTGACAAATGTTCAGAGGTCAAGTAACATGACCATTGACTGTGGCAAAATAGAGTTTGTTGGTAACCTTTATAAGTGAACTTTCATTGGAGTGGTGGGGATGGAAGTCTATTATAGTGAGTTAAGAATGAGAAGTGATTAGGTGGAAACAGCAAATATAAAATACTTTTATGATGAGTTATGTTATTAAGGATAACAGAGAAAAGGGGCTTTAGCTTGTGGGAGTTATGAAACTGGTCAACCAATTTAATATGAAGGAAGACAAATATATGGGGACAAATAAAAATAGATTGGCATATGTAATCATTGGAATATGATGTGGTTCTGTTCTGACTGCTTTTGTTTTCTCAGGTAAATAGTAAATAGTGCCATTGGTTGAGAGTGAAAAAGAAAGCATGTGGTCTACGGCGATGCCACCCTAAACAACCCAATCCTGTCTGATCTCGGAAGCTAAGCAGGGTCGGGCCTGGTTAGTACTTGGATGGGAGACCACCTAGGAAGACCAGGTGCTGCCAGTGTAAAAAATAACAATGAAAAATAAGGGATTGTAAGTTGACAAGGTACTTGCAATCTGTGAGGTGAACCAAGGGTTGCCTCGCCTAAAAGAAACAAATAAAAAATAAAAATAAAAAGATCTATAAAAAAAGCAGGTGTTTGAGGTTTAAGGAATGAGATGTGAACTAGTTTTCATTTTTTTTGATTTTGTGTTATTTTATTTAGGGAGCAAAATTGAACAGGAAAATGTAATAGGATTGCAAGGACAATATAGGGAGAATAAAACCTCTGCATGCTCAGGCCTTTGATCAGTATTTGACACATATTAGGAGATTCATTTATTTATCTACAGATGTTTTTCCAGTGCCTACCGTATGCTAAATACTGTTCTAGGCAACTGAGATATAGCAATGAACAAAACAAATAAATAAAGCTGCCTGTTCTTTGATACATTAAAACATGAGTTGGCAAACTTATTCTGTAAAGAGTCAGATAGTATATATTTCACATTTTGTGAACCAGGTAGTTTTTGTTGTAACTACTCAACTCTATCATTGTAGCACAAAACAAGTCATAGATAATAGGTAGAAGAATAACCTAGACTGTGTTCCAACAAAACCTTACAAAAACTAGTGACAGACTGGATTTGGCTCCTGGGCCATTCTTTTCCAACCTTTATGCTAAAGGTTAGTTGGTGCAATGAAGACAAATAAAATACAGAAGGGGACTGAGAAGTACTTGAGTCAAGGGTTTCATTTTTTTTTAGGCAAGGCAACCCTTAGTTGACCTCACAGATTGCAAAGACCTTGTCAGCTTACAATCTCTTATTTTTATTTTTATTTTTTATGCCTACAGTACCTGGTCTTCCTAGGTGGTCTCCCATCCAAGTACTAACCAGGCCCAACCATGCTTATCTTCTGAGATCAGATGGGATCAGGCTTGTTCAGGCTAGCATGGCCATATACATGGGTTTCATTTTTAAATGTGGTGAATAGGTGAAGTCAAATTAAGAAGATAGTAAGTAAAATGAAGTGTCAGAGGGTTTTTAGCAGGAAACTGACATGATTTGACTTGCAAGATCACTTTGGCTGCTTTTTTGAGATAGGGAGGGGCCAGCAGGAGTCAAACATAATTTTTGAAAGAATAAATGAGTGAACAAATGAACAAAGAAACAGATGAATAATGATGCATATTACTCAGTTGAATATTTGAGATTGGAAATATCAACTGGGGAGTCAGTGGAAGAGATCACAGAAGCTAGAAAAAAGCAGGTATAGAATTATAGGAACATTATATCAAGAACCTCAGAGAATAATCAGAACAGAGACTGACAAAGAAAGAAAAATTAGTGAAGATGATAGAAAAAGTAATTAGAAAGATCTGTGTTTGATATTCACTGTATGTTTCATATCCTTGGAGAATTAAGTTTAATAGATGATGGACTAATTACAATGCTTTTCTACACAAAAAACCTTAAATTTTTTAATGAAAAGAAAAAAAAGATAAGAGGATAATGAGTGGAAAGCTATAGATCTTAACATTTTCCTACAACTTGCTACATATAAGTAAACCAACCAATTAATTATATTATGAGCATACTCACTACTTAAGCAACTAATTCATTCATTAATATTTATTGGCCATTGATATTTACTGAACACTATGCTAGGAACTGATCTCTTCATTACAATCCAAAACATTTTGCTGAAAATCAGTAAACGACACTGACACACAATGTTATTCACCTGTCTACAAGAAATTCTAGAAGAGTCTGAGGAGATTAATAAGTCAATATATTTGTGTAACTAATCAAATTAAAAAAGGTTAAATTGAATATCACTGGCTTCTCACATTTCTATCGTTCTTTATCTCTTTGAGTGCTCGTTCCTTCCAGATCTTAACCAAGGAGTTTGTAGGTGAAAGAACAGTATGATGAAGCCAAAAATCAAGAGCAGAGACCAAAAAGTCATATAGGAATGGTTATTAGAACAGAAGAAATAGGATTCAGGTCACATAATATCTAAGTTCTATTTACCTATTCTTCATATTTTCTAGAAAGTGTCTTATTTATAAATATGCTTGTAAGAACTTACAATTTTTGATGACGTTGAACATGTTTTAGTTCCTTGATTTTAAATCTCTAAATAAAGCTTTCTCTGCTTATTAGCTGTCTAGAGGTATGCTGGCCCATATGACCTTCTACTGTAATTTACTTATACTCATAAAGTCAGTAGTCTCAGGTTTCAAATTTTTCCATTGTAATACACATTTAAATCTTTGAACTCTAATATTGAGTAAACTCTGGAATGACTTTGAGCTCTGGATGCTGAGCTTTGTAACCCCGAACCTCTCATAAATTGGAGAAAACCTCTAAAGCAGCCAAAACAAAGCTCTTGACTTTCTAAATATAACATTTGTTTGACTCCCTGACTTAATTGTGAACTCTGTTTTTCCTTGACTGGTTTGCCACTATCATTTGAAGTTAACCTTTTTCTACTTAGTTGAAAATCATGCTTTAGTGGATTAAAAGACAAAATTACATTCCTTCTAATTAAATCTCAGAAAGTCTCTAAGATGTATCTTGAAAAAACAAAAACACATGTGCGTGTTAATTTTCCTAAACTATAATGAAGGATAATGAATCCTCCCTTTAACTATTTTTCCTTCCTTTTCAGTATGTGGACAATAAATTTAGTATGCTACTTAAATTCTAACTTTACTTCATTAATTTAGTTTTATCTCATCAATCTTTACTTTTATTTTGCAGTCTTGAAATAATCATTTAAACCTATTTTTGATTCTGTGAATGTGACTTTTAAAGCTTAAAAAGTTATACATTCTTGTTATAACAAAGTTAATCAATATAGAATTTCTTAAAATAAATGAAAGGTCTTCTGCATTTCTTCTAATCCCAAAGCGCTTCGTAGAGGTAATTGTTATGAATTTTGATAATGGAATGGTATATATGTTTCTAGACTGTTTTCTCTGCATATAAACCTACATGCATTCACATTCGCACTTGTATATGTTCTACAACTTGTATTTTTAAGTTATTGTGTATGGCACAAATCAGTACTATTATTAAGTGAATGGATGGTTAAGTGAGTGAATAAATGAATGGCTAACTATATAAATAAATAAATATCTCATGAGATACTTGAATATTTTTAATACCGCTACTGTATTGGAACACTTTTCTTTTTTGTAGTATAGTGATTAAGTAAAATGCCTATTTAAACTTTTAGAAAAACATTTAATGCCAACATTAGAATTAGTTCAGATAAACAGGTGACAACTGATAATTTGTATTATTTTTCATTTTCAAAAAGATTGCTGTTAGGTGTTTTGTGCTTAATATGTATAAACTATTTAAGTAGACTCAAAATGTAAGTGAAAAAATACAGAAGTATTAAGAGAGGTACAGATAATGATTTCATTAAATCTTATTAGCATTTTTAATATGTAATTTACTGCCTCTGCCTAAATAGACCATTCTGAAATTATATGATTTTGAATATAGATCCAGTGTATTCCACTACAATGCTTTCTATAAAGAAACATGGAAAAAATGTGGACTCTGATACTGTGTTTTTTGCCAGTTATGAACAAATTACATCCCTTTGGCTTATAACATATAGGTAATATCTCTTCAGGATATATTCTGTATATATATCAAAACATTAATTTTGAAACTGTAAGCTTGTGTAAGTGCCTATGAATTCATAATGTGCGGGGTGCCTTGCAACCAAATATATATTCAGTTCCCAGCATTATTGGTGTTTCCAGTTTCAATAACTATAATATTATCACCTTTGGACTTTTATGGCATCTTTCATCCGTGGATCTTAAAGGGCTTTACAAACATTAATTCGCACAACATTCTTGTGAGGTACAGAAATATCATTAACCCCATATTACAGATGAGGAAACAAGCGCAGAAAGGTTAATAATATGTGCACTACTTTCTATTTGTACAGTGCCTTTGATTCAGGGATCTCTAAGTACACTGGAACCTTTATGATGCTGGTATAGGAGAGCAGAACTAATACAAACTTATAAATTAGCTCATGGTGGACTTTTACCTCATAGCATGTAATTTGAGAAATTGTCCTCAGAGTATATATTAATAATATAATATTGAGCTATATTCAAATAGTTTTCAACTGTAATTGGGAATCATGAATTCAAACTTATCCTTAACTTTTTCTCTAGTTTGAAGATGTGAGTAGATGATTATGCAATGTGGGCAACATGCTATATAAAATTGTGTATTTTAATTTACCAAACTCCTCAAAATTAATTAACGCACATGATACCAGATTTGTTGCTGTGTGCATTTTAGGCATTAATCATTATTTATATTAAAAACAGTAAACACTTTGTTTCCTCATATATTTGTGTAGTTTTCATTTTCTTTTTAAGTGTTTCATATCTCAACCAGTTTTAATATCTTTCCTTCCTACTATGTAGAGCTAAGTCCTCAAAATTCACATATTAGCATTAAGATTCTTTGATTCTCTATGGTCTGAAGACAAGAGTCCTAGATTTGAGTTACTCATGGCTAGAATTTTCTCTATCACTAATCTCTCTTCCAAAAACATAAGGTCTCAGGTTTCTAGTACATCCTCACATAGTTTTCTCTTTCTCATTCTTCTCACTATTGGAAATTACTAAGGGACCTTTTAGCATCATTCATTTTCCTGCTCCTTGCTTGCTACCACCTTTTTATAAAGATTGTTTATAGCTTTTGTTTCTTGAAGGGTTCAAGGTACCGTACTGGGCACTGGGAATATAGTGGTGTACAATACAGAGTGACTTAAAGGAATTTATAATCTGAGGATGGAGACAAACTTTAAAGAATAAATTATAATTGTATTAATTACATGACCATGAAAAATCTCTGTGGAAAAAAAAAAAAATCTGTGAATGATTAACCCACAGGCTGGCAGCACAATCTTAAGAGAGAACTGGAATTGTGAGTCTATTGTAGCAGTGATTGAAGGAAAAAGAAAGTACCTTGATTACTTGATTATTGTCAACAGATCCTGAAACATGGGATCCTTAGAGTAGAGACCAGCTGGATTAGAGACCTTTGCTTATTTGTACAAGGCAGACTTTAGTAGCTTGACTATCTCAGAAGTGCCTACGATAGGTCTATAAAGAAGCTAGCTGAGATGCTTGCATCAAAATGTAGACAACTGATACATCAGAAAGAAAGCTGGTATACGAGAAAAAATAATAACTTTTTTTTGCTTTTCTTTTTCTTTCCATATGCTTGCATAGTCACATACTTATCTCCTTGCCAGTATAGTTGCTTCTTAGGTTTGCACACTCTCTTCCTTCATCAGTGCTTTTTTGGGAATCTCCTCTCTAAATCTTTACTTCATCTGTTCCTTCTTCAGCCTGATTTAGCAATGAGGAACTAGTGCTAAAAGCTCTCGCCTTTTTATTTATTATTATTTTTAATTTTTCTCTTAATATTGGCTTACTTTCATCCCCGGGGGCGGAGGAGTGGGTAAAGATTGCCACTGAAGAGGCAAAGAATTTTCTAAGATAATGGAAACAATTTTGCCTCAGGCCAGCACACTTTACATCAATTGTGCAAAAGAGTACTTGAAGTTATATGTAGGTACATATTTGTTCGAAAGGAACGTTGCTCTCATTTATTTTACTGAGAGGTGGCAAGGCATCTCCATTGATATATCCAGAATTTTTGAGACAGGCACAGAGATTTTAAATGTTATGCTTAATCTCAACAAATTAAGGAGAAAGCTGTATTTGTTTTTAAGGTTATCTCCTCAGTATTGGCCTGATGTCATCAGTAGGCTAAGCTGTTTCTAATGTGGTAAAAGTTAAGCCTTGCTCTCCCTTATGGGATTTTATAAACATGTTAAGTAGGCAAAAGAGAAGGAGATTGATGAATAGGACTAAAGTCATATAACCAGAGAGGGATGGAAAAGAAGCATATTGTGTTGTTTGGCTCTGTACAAATGGAACTAAATCCAAAAATATGGTTAAATACATAGACTTTAAAATCAGACAGCATTGGGTTTAAATGTGTGTCCTAGCAAATAACTTAAACTCTGAGCTTCAGTTTCTTCAATGTTTAAAATAGGATTAATATTACCCACTTTATATGATTATTTGGAGGCTTATACTAGGTGCAATATTATAAATAGCCTCCAAGGAAGTTATCATTTACCATTTCTTAATTATATGAAAACTGTAAAGTAAGGATATAGAAATAACAGTCCTATTCTTCTGGTCACACAGGAACTCTAAAATGAATGAAACAAATTCCAATTTGTAATCCCTAATCCAGCTCACCAGTATTATAATCTTTTCTCTCCTGTATTTATTACCAATATATTAGTGCATGAAATGTTTGCAACTGATTCGGATTATTGACACAGCCTAGATATTCCTGATACTCCATATTTGAATCATCTTACGTTTTAGTTTTCATCAAATATAAATTACTCACCCAAGGTCACACAACTAGTCGGTGGTAAAATACAGAACAGAGTATAGGTTTTAGGATTTCTAATCTAGGGCCTTACCTACCAGATCATGCAGCTTTTTAACACACTTAACAGGCTTATCATTCTCTAAGCCTGAGAAAAACCTTACTAATATCATTAGAACATTCCAGGCCCCCTTTTCTGTATTCATTTATGTACACCGATCAGCTCATTCTTTTCAAATGCCAGGGATGTATTGCTCAGGAGAGGAACTTCAGTACCCAGCAGTCTTTAATGTAAAAGGCAAACCTTTCCACTAATGAGCAGTTTGTCTAGTGTTCTTAACCTTATCAGCAGCTCCTCAAGTGATAAAGGCTTAACTATTATGCACCGAAAGGTGTTGATAATTCTCAATCTTCATGCAGAAAATGGCTCTTTTGTCACTTCTTAGAGTCTACTGTTAAACTTAGCACACTGCTTACAAATTACCTTTCCTGTTCTGCAAAGCAGTCAGCTGGAAGTATTGGTGGGCCGGCAGCAGGTGGAGCCTCCTCCTGTCAAGACAAGAATGATACCTGCTGCTTAATAGAAAAAGAACCATCTGCAGTTTAATGATGTAGACCTGTCCCAGGAAATGGACTGAGTTTAAAGACAAGGTAGAGCACTTTCTCTATTTTTTTTTTTAATAGAGAAGATGAAATTGAGTATTAAAGACTACAAATAGAATTGACGGCTACAGGTTTTATCAACTCGAATATTAATGCATAGTGACTAGAATTATTTTGTTTCTTTGCTACTGGGATTTCCTAACCACATTCTCTAACCCACAGCTCTTAGGGTCTTTCTTCTGCCAGCTTCTGGAATTGGAGAATGCAGGACAACATTGTCTTCATGTTGCTGCAAGAGAAACAATAAAAGCTTGATCAGCTGAATGCTTAAATATAGCTGAATGTTTGATGAGATGAAGATGTAATTTTGCCTATGTTCCCTAAGGATCTGGATTAAATATGACTACAGGGCCTAATCAAATAGCTAGTCACTGAACAACGGTCCCAACTGCATTTTTCATTCTAGGCATGCCTTTCTTCCCCCCCTCTCCTCCAAGTACATTACTTATTCACTGGTTTGTCAGCAGTGTGCATTATTAGCGCTTGAGAGATAAAACTTTAAGTGTTGCTCCCAATTAGCACAACAGTGACCACGCACCATGCTCTGTGCTTAATGCCTGCTCTCAGAGAGGAGCTGGTTTTGAAGGTCTGAGGTGGAGGAGAAAAAAAATGAAACAGCTTAAGCATTCATTTTGAGTGGAGAGACAGCTCCTATTAACATTTAACAGCATTTGTGCAACTTGGTGCGGAGGTTATGATGCAAATGAGGAGGAATTAAAAGTGGCCAGGGGTTTGTCATTGATGGATTGCAGTCTGGCGGTGTTCACACTTCTGCCGTGTCCATCAGAAGCGATTACTGTGTAATTAAACCTTATTTCTCTACTCTTCAGTGCATAATTACTTTGTGAATGTAACCATCATCTAAAAAAGCTACCAAAATGCTTTAGCATTTAGTCTAGCAGTCATTTCCCTAGCTTGTGTCAGATATAACCATCAGACAGTGCAAAAGAACTGTCACTTTTAATAAGAGGCAAAAAATTAAATGAAACAGTATGCTTATTACAGGAAAATTAGGCGTTCAAGTGGTAGAGTCCTTTTCTGCTATTTGCATAATTTATTCTTTTTTGTCCCTCACACCAGAAGCTTCAGGCAATTTTCTTCACATTTAAATAGATCGCACATTTAAGGCTACTTAAGGAAAATTATCACTTTGCATATTTTAATTGTTGTAAAGAAAGTGAATAGAAGAGGTCTGCAGCTTGGACTCTTGAGTCGGTCAGATGCTCAACAGTCTGATTCTGGAGCTCCCCACTGCTGCACTAGAGATAACCCTACAGTTCACAGCCATCCACTTGCATTTCATCAGCATGCAAATGCAGCTCCAAGCACTACAATAAGTGGGTCTTTGATATTTACAAACTAGCCACTAATAACTAAAATGTAATTTGTTTGACATAACTTTAAATTTCCTTATCACTGTGCCTTTTTTTTCTTTTTAAGAGAAAAGCCTGATAAGTCCTTTAGGTTTAGAAAAACTAAGAGACAATCCACTGAAACTAGATAATGTTCTACAGGTTCTAGAAATATGATTTGCTGCAAAATCACGTCAGTCCCTTTGCTTTAGTAAGGAAGTCAACATTTAAAGTTCTTTTGATTAATTTGAACTCAACTTTAATTAAATGAAAAATTCGAATAAGATTCAGTTACCAAGGGAAGGATGTAATGTTTCAATATGTTTGTGTTCTAATTCAAAAATAAATAAATTAGAAGAACAGCACAGGCCATTGCAGATCAAAAGATGTAAATAGGCTAATGCCTATACAAACTGTTAATTATGAAACTAGTGAAAGTTAAAAGGGGATTCCAATGAAAACTTTGATCAAAACATACTTAGCTTATTTATTGTACTTAAGTGGGTGAAAAATTCTCGGTGGTATAATTTGCTTAGTTTTCTTTACCAATTTAAAAAAAACATTCCAAAGACACAAAACTGAAGTCTTCATTTTGACAAGACAGCAATGCTTTAACGTATATTAAGATGTGAATTTGATTAACTCAGCAACACTTTTGTTTAATTACAAACAATTATATGTTCCCTTTGGCTACTGGTCATTTTCATTTACAATGTCATTGTCCTTCTTAAGTGCAAATTCTAAACACTAATGGATGTCTGAGGGACTACAGTTAGCACACATTTGTAGATACTAAGCAAACATTTGTTTTTGAAAGTAAGTGAAGTTAAGTCTTAGTTTACCAAACCTATCAGTTTTTGGCAAAGTAATATAAAACAGCACATTATAGAGACTGACAAAAGGTTAGTTTAAGATATGAACTTGTAGTTTAAAAAGGAGCCTATCATCCTATCCTATCATCCATAAAAAGGAAAAATTAAGTAAATTCTGAAAAAAGTAAAAAATGTCAAGATCTTCATTATTTACCGGAGGTAATGTGCTGCTGAAGTCTTTCATTTCTGGTTCTAGCATATAGAGAGGAAATAAAACAAGTTGTTTTTGGCAGCATTCTTTGTACCACTGAGCACTTGGTTAAATCTTGACTTAAAATTTCCCGTTTCGATTTTCTTATTTTTCTCTTTTTTTGGAGGTGAGCATTAAATGTGTTGATTTAACTCATATTTAAAGGAGGAATTGCCAATATTCTTTGACTCTGCTACCCAGTTCCCACCATTGCCAAAATGACAATAGCCAGAAAATAGTGACCTTTTGACATAGTTGAATATATTAGAGAATTAAATGCAGTGATGCACACTTCTGAACATAGTATTCTGTATTTACCTTTTAATATAGAATTGCTTTCGTGGTTAGAAATTGGAGAATATTTCTATTTCAGATGAGATTTCTCAGATAAGTTTCTTGAAGGCAGAAATAAAGTATTTCCTTATAATACAACATACATATATATATATATATTTATTTATTTATTTAACAGTACCTCATAATAAAGGAGGAGGGCATGATGACAGTTGAAAATGAGGGAGAATATTTGAAAGTATATTTCTTCTAACCAGTTGTAAAAGTTTCTTTTATCTTCATAACATTCTTTTTAAAAGTTTACTTCCTTCTAAAAACTAGAGATAATAATGTGCTAACTATGGGTATTGTGAAGAATAATTGCAAATGAAATTGGCACTACCCTGCATGTTATACCCAATAAATGAGGACTGTTATCACTAAAAATTTGACTAAGAGTATTAGTCTGATAAATCAAAACTGAAATCCAAACATTCTGGACCCTAATATAGTATATTATGTTACTCTTATATTTAAAACAAAACAAAACAAAAAAAAACACTGTCATGGTTTCTGAACAATGCCTAACAATTTTCTCTATGTTTAATCACTGTGACACATGTATATTATTAGGTTAATTGGGACTTTAAGCAATATAATGTAATGGTGAAGAACACAGCTGTTGAGTCAATAGAACTGGGTTAAAATTCTCACTCCACCATTTATTGTTTCACTACTAAATTTACTAAGTTTCAGTTTTTTCCTCTGCCAAATGAACATGTACTTCACAGGGCTGTTGAAAAGATACAAGATAAATAAAGCACTTAGCACTGTGCCAAGTCCTTAGTAAATGTCTGAAAATGGTAGTTATTCTCATTTGTAACTGATATAGTATATTCACCTTTTTATATACATATATATACTGTAACTGATATAGTATATTCACCTTTTTATATACATATCTGCAATGATATAGAACTCATATTTTCCCTCATTATCTTAATAAGAATAAGAATACTTTGAGTTCTGAAAGTCGTGTTTTTTAAATAATGTAAACTCAAGTTCATTAGTTCTATATATATGTTTATAGCAGAGAGAGTCTTAAATATCTACTAATGTGTCTTATTTAGTATAATCTATATTTTCAAACAGGAAGTTCATTTCATTAGAATTCATTTTGTCTTGGCATTATGAGACATTGTAGTAGGAACAGTTTTACCTACTTATTTTTCTTTACACTGGTTTATCAACTTTTATTTGACTTTCTTCCTAAAAATTATTAGATTTTTATTCATTGAGACCAGGTGTCTAAAAATAATAATAACCTTAAAATTTTGGATCCCCAACTGAAAACATTTGTTTACTAGATTTGCCACTCTAAAAACCTAATAACTGTCACTGACAGATAACTTTTTCATATTCTGTACATTAGAGAGGATAGCTTAGAAGATTCTCAGTCATGAACTACACTTACCAAAGCATTTGAAAAGGGTCTTTAATTATGCCTACTAATCCTCTTTTACCTCCTCAGTGTTGTTCATTGTCACAATAAGTAGTTTTTATTTGCCCTTTGCATTGTTGTTCTGAAGATAGTAAGCATATTTTTATAAGGCTAGTTTTATGGAAAACAAAGATATTGGACAAATGTTATGGCAAATAAAAATAAAACACCATTTACTGAATGATAAAGCCCATTTAGTTCATTTCTGTTCTTTCTGACCTTCCTCACTCTTTGCCTTTCCCACCTCCTTTAACCTTCTTTAAAGTCCAAAACCTTAAAGAACACCAAGAAGAGTAAATAAAATATAAAGAAGCAAGTATGTGATGAATCCACCTCCTGGAATTAGTATCAGTGACATACATATTGGGTCAATTGGGATTTTAGACAGTATAGAATTAACTCATCCAACATATTTAAGAGCATTCCTACTTAATTGTGTGAAATCTGTCCTTTAAGAGGCTCTTATCATCCAACCCTATTTATTGGAAAGGGAAGTGTGTTTTCCAAAAATAAAAGAAAAGATACAAACAGGTAATTGAAACTGTTCAGCTTTGGTCAGGAAAGTAACTAGCACTAGGCAGTATGTCAATGTCACTGTCAGGAAGAGGTTAGACAATCTTTCAGTTTCGATGGTTGGGAAAGACAATTTTGTCATTTTGGTCATTGACTTCAATATCATTTAACTCAAATTGGAACTTAACTAGTATAGTTACTGGTATAGGTACTGGTTTGTTAATAATTCAGGATCAACTTTTTAATCTTTATTTTTCTAAGAGCAGTTTAAGATTCACAACAAAATTGAGAGGAAAGTACAGTTTTCATATGTCCAGGCATAATTTTAAGTCAGTCATTTAACTAGCATACACTGGAATCCTCGTATATATAGTAGAAATAGGTTAGCTTGTAAGAATTGGTAGAAATGACTTTCTAAGCTTCATGACAACTGCCCTGTTGATGATGTATCTTTATTACTTACTATCTACAGAACTGTGCAGATGAAGTGCATTAAATTGAACTGAGTGAATATTTGGTTACCTAATATGACTTGTATTTAGATGAAGTCTTAAAAACCTTTCTCCTGGCATTATTAGAATAATTTGACTAAGCATCAGGTGATATGATATAATAAGGTATTATATTATAATGTAAATATTATCATTGTGGAACCTTACTAGCTGCTATATTTTCATAATTTTTTTTACTTGCAATTTTTTTCACAAAATAGATTGAAATTGAAAGGATGCAGGTAAAAAGGATGGTCTAAACTATGTATGCATCATCTTTTTATCACATCAGTGACTTTTATTCACTTTTATGACACAAAAACTTATTAAAGTTCCATATTTCAAACTGAGTTGCACAGCATTCACTGGCATAGTTGATTAGAATCTAAATCTTTCTGCTTAAGTAATTGTTTAGGGCTAACAGTAATTTAAAAGAAATTTAAATGATGTTTATAGCACTGCTTTCCTTTTTTTAATTTCTAGGTGATAGCTAAATCACTTTTAGCTATCTTAGTGGTAGCTATTTCAATAGGAGAAGGACCAAGATGACTCAGCCGCAGATGTTTTCATGAATTTCCCATAGAATTGGAGATCTGTCGGGACAAAACTTTTCTACCCCTGTGCCAATGGTCCTTAAACCAGCATTTTGGGCTGCATCTGTAAGTTTGACAAACATGTAAATAGAGTCCTACTCTATAGACTCAATCAGAATCTCTGGGGGTGAGGCTCAAAAAATTTGTTTTAACAAACTTCTTCAGGTAATTTTTATGCATGGCAAAGTTTGAAAACCACTGCCTTGGCCAAGGAGATATAAAGGAGACAGACAAAAAGTAGGTTAATGGTATCTAGATGGAGCTGGAACAGTGAAGAATACAATTACGTTCCACAGTCTTCAGTTAGCAAACAGCCATTTCCTCCATAGTCTACAGTATTCTTAGAGAGTATTCTAGCATCACAGTGATACTTTAAAAGGAGACACAAAACAATGTCTTATAAATGTGTTGGGGCAAATATAGTATGAACTGATTGTTAAAGTCTTGAGTAATTTCCCAATATTATAATTTAATAGCATTAACATAAAAATATGGTACAATGATGAATTAAAACCTGTTTTGTAAAATCATATTAATAGGATGAGATAAAAATCATGAGTTTTTAACTTGTTTTTGAGAGTATTTGATAAAATAGCTGATATATGTACCATTTTGATTAATATATGTACTATTTTCAGTATGTTCAAATGATATGGAATAGTTTTCTTTGTGCAGAGGCTA